>NC_142933.1:96535046-96655046 GCF_046866305.1 Octopus bimaculoides
TTGCAAAACTTAAAATTTTCCATCTAATTTTAAAACTAATATTGCTATCCTTTCATCTCCAGATGAATTTGCTAAGGCTTGTGTTATTGTGTTTGTGACGATTTCTAAAAGAACTCATATGATTAGCAATTCTAGTTTTCACAAAACATTTTGTTGCTCCAATATAGAAGAGATTTTTACCTTCTGCTTCTACGTTAGCTTGGTATACAAGAATCTTACGTTTGCAATAATTATTAAATTTGCATTTTTCTTTAACCTTACAATCACAAAATTTATTCAGATTCTCTTTGGAATTAGCTAAAAGATGTGGTTGGTTTATTGACGGTTATTTCCCCTTGACCGTTTAGACTATAATTTTCACAATTACTCCTGCCAGCTGTATCGTTTACTGTTTCTCGAAGAAATATTAATTTTATCATTCTCATTAAAATAAATTAATTTTGTATTATTAATTGAAGATATGTATCTAAATAAATTTTTAGTAACTGAAAAACCACATTTTATAGATTTATTTTTAATAATATCACTATATTTATTAGAAGTAGAGTGTTTATTTACTAGTCTTCGCATAACTTTGATTAAATTAATTTTTATTTGTTTAGCAAAGGGCAAGATTAGCCAGATAATATTATCTATTTTTTACTAGTAGTATAGTAATTTCCTGTGTTCATTTTAGTGGGTTTTATACAAAGTATATATATATATTTTTTTTTTTGTATTATAATTACCATTTTTATGATTATTATCATCATCAGATTTCAAGTTATTAATCTTGTCAATAACTACATTATTTTTATATTTCCTATTTCTATCATAATACGTGTTTCTTTTATTAGGTTTAATCTAGGTTTACATCTTTATTATCGCAATATGGATACACATCAGTGTTTTGGTCTATTTTATCCATGTTTACTACTCCGTTTTAATTTAGGTTATTCTTACTCAGCATATTTCTAGTGAATTCTATTATCTATTTCTTCTTTATTCATGTTATTTATTTTAATCCTAGCCGTTATCTTGGGTTTTTTCATATTATTATTATATGTGCCTACCTCATTATCTATACTCATATTATGAGCAATATGTCAATTATATTTAATTTTCTGTTTATATCCTTCTTTTTCCAATACGATGTTATATGTCCTTATTTTCCTAAAATATTTTCCTCATTATATGAGAGGTACTTAATTCTCTTTTTGTATATTTTTAACTAAACTATTACTAATTGACTTTGGATGATTACTTTTAATATTAATATAAGTTATTTTGGAATTTGGTTTATGGTAAGGTGCTTATTTACCTGTTTTTAGGTTAAAATTTATATCTAAAAGGTTAACAGAATTATGTTCCTTTTCTGTTGAAATATATAGTCCAAATCTATTGAAGAACTAATGCAATTTTTTCTTATATAACTTAAGTTTTCTGTTAGATGGATTTTTGATGATAAACACTGCATCATCCCCATATACCCCCATCCCCTATTTCTGGAAATTCATTATTGAACTTAGGTAAAATGTATATATGCATGTATGTATGTATATGTATATGCATATTCTCACACACACACACAAACACACACACACACAAACACACACACGAACACACACACACGAACACACACACATATGTATATATTGTATGTATGTATTCATGATTTAATTAGAGGAGAAAGAGCAACAACCCATAACCTTTTTCATGGCCTCCGAGACTGTTGAGACGAAGAGAGGAAGCTATACACAGACCAGAGACATCTTCTTCACAATACTAAAAGTACCCAAGGTTCGAGTAACCCTTAAATGTATCCTAGAGCTAATAGGGTCATTTACAAGTTTTCATAACGTATAAGATACAGAGATCACAACATTCCTACAGTAAAGGATGCCAGTTCATTGCAAAGTTACTCGTTTACAGCTGAGTTAAATGGAACATCGTGAAATTTTAGTGGTTTGCTCAAGAACGAAGCGCATCTCCCGGTCCGCCATTTGAAACCACGTTCTTGCAATCTTGAGTAAAATACCTTAACCACTAGGCCCCCGCCTTCATTCAAGTTTCAAGAGGTGCTATTAAACTGAGCGATGTATTAAGTCTACTTCCTCTTGTAACAAGATCAGTTCCTGCTGGGTTTCATACAGCTTTTATCTATTGTAAGACTTTACTTGATCCGAGATTTCTAAAGAAAGGTAGTCACTTTTGATACCGCGCAATGCGATCAATGTCGAAATCACTTAGTTTCGAAACAAACTTCACAACCAACTGTTAAGAAGATATGCTTGCGCCTACATAAGTTTCTTTCATCCATATCTATTAATCCGAGACCTTGTGCCTATATAAAACATCACTATAATCTGAAGGCAAATAGCCAAGTAAGGAAATAAGTGATAATATTCGATTCAATCGATCGCTACTGCTACATATTTCATCGACCCTGGAGAGTTGAAAGTTAAATCAAGCCAAGTTCAGTACAATTTTAACATGAAATGATATGAAACTCCCACACTTCGCCATTATTACCACTTCCCACCAATCTTCAAAATCATTATTATTGCAATAGAAATCACTATTTTCTCTCTCTTTGGTGATTATTTAAAAGCAAAGTTATAAAGCAACACCGTTAGCACTAACCTGATAAATAGTAAAATCTTTTAAAGTTTCAATACATTATTCTGCTGTTTTCGTTGTGTTTCACCACAATTTCCTCCGTAAATTAAATCACAACATAAATTGTTTCCTTCCGTAATGAGATTTCAGCTTTCGAGAATGGATCTTGGCATCTATTTAGCGCTAGTTGTGCCAACAGTTATTAGCACTGCTGTAAGTACGATAACAGTGATAAAACACTTTCATATACATATATATGCATACACACACACACACGCACACGCACACACAAACGCACACACGCACACATACACACTCACTCACTTACTCACACACACACACATATATACATACATACATACATACATACATACACTGAGAAAAACAGTATACAGATAGGTAATATATATTATTTATATACTTAAATGTGTGTGTATGTATATATGTGTGTACGCATGTATGTATATATATATATATATATATATATATATATATATATATATATATGTATATATATGTATATATATGTATATATATATATATATATATATGTATATATGTACACACACACAGAGAGAAAGATGCAGAGACAGACTGACAGACAGACAAACAGATAGATAGATAGATAGATAGATAGATAGATAGATAGATAGATAGATAGATAGATAGACTATGCTCAGCTACGTGTATGTATACGTTGTGTATATGTACTTATACATATATATATGTATGTATGTACGCATGTATGTATTGTTGTATGTATGAATGAATGTATGTGTGTGCGTCTGTGTGTGCGTCTGTGTGTGCGCATCTGTGTGTGCATCTGTGTGTGTGTATGCGTGCGTGCGTGCGTGCGTGCATGTGTGTGTGTGTGTGTATACATGTGTATACATGTGTGTGTGTATACATGTACATAGTAAGTGGTAAGTGGATAATATAAAGCTGAAGGTAACGTTGTGTTGAACTGAATCTTCGATATGGTTTCCTTTCACATTTGTATCATTCTTTTTAGCTTTTAGCACTTTATACTATTTAAAAGCCTTAAAAGAGTCACTAATGCCGTGCTTTGATTCGCTACTTCTGTAAAAATCATGGTTTTTAATGTCCATCTGAGGAAGGTAAGACGGATCTATTTGAATACATCCACTCGCAAACGAGAAGCTATAACAGTGTTATCACAAACGGTAATGATTTAAAATGCAAATATATTCGCCTGATATAGAGTGGAAATAAACTTTTCTCTATATTCTTTTCTGCTCGAGGCACAAGGCCCGAAGTTTTGGGCGAGGGGGCTAGTCGATTAGATCGACCCCAGTATGCAACAGGTACTTAATTTATCGATCCCGAAAGGATGAAAGGCAAAGTCGACCTCGGTGGAGTTTGAATTCAGAACGTAAATAAAGACGAAATACCGCTAAGCTTTTCGCCCGGTGTGCTAACGTTTCTTATTTCTTTATTGCCCACAAGGGGTTAAACATAGAGGGGACAAACAAGGACAAAAGGATTAAGTCGATTACATCGACCCCAGTGCGTAACTGGTACTTAATTTATCGACACCGAAAGGATGAAGGGCAAAGTCGACCTCGGTGGAATTTGAACTCAGAACATAAATACAGACGAATTACCGCTAAGCCTTTCGCCCGGCGTGCAAACGTTTCTGCCACCTCACCGCCTTAATTTTTTCTCTATATTGTCTTCATTTGGCTTCTCAACCACAGAGTTCGAAGTTCGGTTCCACTGCGTGGTAACGTGGGCAGGTGTCTTCTACTATACTGTAGCCTCAAGCTGGCCAAAGCCTTGTGAGTGGATTTGGTATACGGAAATTCAAAAACATCAGTGGTACATGTACCGAGGGAAGACTGAAAAATCCTGGCTTTAAGAGTATGGCAGAAGGCCTGGCTGGAGCCCCAACCTTCCGAGTTCTTTAACAGGGCTTAGAAAAAACTGAAGGACTCCTGCAATAAGTTTATGAATCTGGGAAGGGAGTCCTTTGAATAAAATCATAATTAACTAATCCTCCTGTATTTAATTTTACCTAAAGCCAGGAACTTTTTCAGCACCCCTTGGTACATGGTGGTGGATTTGGCAGTAGTAGGGGGGGTCTGGTGCTGGTGGTGAGGATGGTGCTGGTGCTGGGGGTGGCGGCGGCGATGGCGGCGGTGGTGGCGGTGGCGGTGGCGGTGGCGGTGGCGGCGGCGGCGGCGGCGGCGGCGGCGGCGGCGGCGGCGGCGGCGGCGGCGGCGGCGGCGGCGGCGGCGGCGGCGGCGGCGGCGGCGGCGGCGGCGGCGGCGGCGGCGGCGGCGGCGGCGGCGGCGGCGGCGGCGGTGGCGCTGGTACTGGTGCTGGTGCTGGTGATGGTGGTGGTCGTCGTGATGATAGTGGTGGTGGTGGTGGTGGTGGTGGTGGTGGTCTCTGATAATCTTAGAAAGTCGGTTCTGAAATTTCTTACTGAACATCCAACACAAAATGATTTGCTTATATTGATCAAAGCTCCCTCCCCTCCATCAAATCGATGCTAGCTGCACAGGATGCACATTGTACCAAACGTCAGGTTTCGAAGTAATGACAAAGGGACGTGAAATAATGTGTTTTGCTGAAGAACACAATGCACCACTCGATCCAGATATTGAAACCGCAATCTCGTCATCGTGGGTGCAACCCTCTGACCACTAATCCATGTGCCCTCGACACATACATACATACATACATACATATCACCCACATCATAAGCAGTTGTCCGAAAAGGTCATCATGGTATTATCTACCGATCAGACATGATATTGTATATAGATAGATAGATAGATAGATAGATAGATAGATAGATAGGCAAAACACGTATATATTTATATATGTGTGTGTGTGTGTATGTATATATCTACGCATACATTCACATATATGTTCATTATACATATATATATATATATATATATATATATATATATATATATATATATATATATATATATATATATATATACATATATACTTATGTGACGACTGAAATGCGTGAATGTATGTATGTGTCTATCTTACTATATGTATGTGAGGGCTAGCCAGCGTCAATACGAAATTTTACTTTCATTTCGATTAAAACAATATAATATTTCATAGAGATAATCTTTCTATTGTCAACAGGACATTTTATGCCACAACAAGGACATCACATTTTGTATATGATTATATCTGTCTGTGAGTGTATGTGTGTAAGTGTATGAGTGTGTATATGCCTCATAAAGTGCGTCTTTCCGTGTTAGGTACGTTATTGACATACATCTACACATAGATATACATATCTATATATTAAAAATACCAACAAACCCGAAGACTGCACCAACAAAGCAGTTTCCTGGATGGCCTTCAGTATCAAAGCATATTATCCAATTACTCCCACCAACCACGCGGTAAGCCATTATACCTTAGTTTGTCAAGAAATTCATTACTACATATTCTCATGTGACTGCATAGATTCACTTTATGTTTCTTATTCTACAGCCACACCAGCAATCCAATGTCAACCCTTTACCTTCTGCAGCATTTCAATGGTTCACTTCCCCGTTGTCGTCTCCCATTGCAGCCCATTTCCGGAATGTACCCATTTACGTACAATATCTCCATTACACCTCCATTCATTTAACTGTCAACAATACGATGGATCGTGTTAGACGCAGCGCTGACCGCCTCGAAGCTGACCGCCACGGACAGCTTTTCGGTGGGTTCAAAAACTACATACCCCACCCCACACAATTTTCGATGACAGGTTAGGGCCTGGAATCCTCCAAACGAACGTATTACTTGTCGTTTAGTCGAATTAGACCATCATTTACTTCACAAGTGTTTTGTCGTCAATGCTGCACTTTCCCGTATCACCTATTTCAACATAACTTTAACATATATATAGGAGGGAGAATGTACGAAAAAAACAACAACAGACGAGGACAGGTGGTGTAAGTACAAACTATACCATTTTAATCCCGAACAACGCCGAGTATCTCTACTAGTATGTATATATATATAATATATATTTATATATTATATTATATTTTTATTTATATATATATTTATATATTATATATATATATATATATATATATATATATATATATATATATACACACACACATACATACGTATGTTATGCTCTGTAGATAAATATATAAATATAAATATACATGCGTACGTATATACACGTATATACGTAACAATGAATGTGTGTGAGTGTGTGTGTGAGTGTGTGTGTGTGTGTGGTTGTGTATGTGTGTGCCTTTATGTTGACATATGTAACTGTTTTCTATTTGTTTTGCATGATTTATCATATTAAAATTATGAATTGAAACCAATTTGTTGTACTTACAGAAAGGTCATTCCGGTAATAAAATGTTTCTGAATGGGAAATCATTCAAAAAGACTCAGTAGCATGACGGACAGTTTCTGGCGAATTAATCAATAATTAATTTATTGATTAATAGATTACTTAACAATAAAACCTATAGTGTATTCCAACCAGTGCGCCTTTGTTTCTGGACTAAATGACTTTCCGAAAGTACAATAACATATGTATGTATGTATGTATGTACCTGTGTGTGTGTGTGTGTGTACACGTATGATCACCTTGTTTTTGGGAATTGTTTTGGATAATACCATACAATATTCTGATGCCTAAACATAAGTACCACATTCAATTTTAAATCTAAATCTTATATATATATATATATATATATATATATATATATATATATATATATATATATATATATATATATATTAGAACCCCTTTAAAGAACCCCTTTGGTTACATATGACCATAGATTGCACCTAGAATGGTGGTGGGACAAACCGAACTACAGTCACACAAATATATGCACATATATGTGTGTGTGTGTGTTTGTGAATACATATATACATGCATATGTATATATATGTATATATATGTATGTATATATATATATATATGTATATATATGTTTGTATATGTATGTGTATGTGTATATATATATATATATATATATATGTGTGTGTGTGTGTGTGTGTGTGTGTGTGTAATATGATTTAGTACACATATGTATATATAAAGCATATTTTAGGTGTATGTGTGTATATTTGTGTTGGGTTCGGCTGCTCTATATTGATAAGGGGCAAACACCCCGAAACTAGTCTGTAGATGTCAGACCAGCAAGGGGAAGCGGCTGACCTCCCCTGTTCAAAGGTCGTAATGGACACAGATTCGTGTGTCACATAGCTAGCTAGAGGCGATGGCCTCTTGGAGCTAATCAACGGCACCATTCGTCCTATTTTTTTGGTCTGCCATGTTGGCTTGGCGATATCTATTAATATATATATATATATTATATATTTTATTATATGTATTTATTTTCTTTAAGTTAATAATTAACTCCGACAAAATAAATTGGTTAATAGATACCAGGGTAGCAAAGATCACAAAATGACTGTGGTGTAACTCCTGTTTATGAGGTAGAAACTCTTTGTTATTTTGGGTACTTGAGTAAATATACAAATTTAGTAAATGGAGTAAAACGCATATGTTAAATGAATTATTTTATTTCCAAGATATATATATATATACATTTCAAAATGAAACCACATGTGGATCGTTGGGATTTTTTTTGCCCCCGTCTTCCTTTTCTCTTGGACTACCTTCCGTCTCCTGTTTCTGACGAAGAGCTTTACTCGAAACGTAAAACCATCTTTCTTTTATTCCCTGAGCGTCTGCTAATACTTCGCATGTACCACGTCCTCGCGTTGTTGTTTTTTCTTCCTCTTTTTTGCTGTTTGTTGTTTTTGGGGGGGAGGGCGGATTTACTATATATATATATATATGTGTGTGTGTGTGTGTGTGTGTGTGTGTGTGTGTGTGTGTGTGTGTATACTATTATTTGGACTTTGGTTATCTGTCTATTGGTATGTCGACTAAAGCACATTCGTACTAAACTCATCATCCGTTTCTTTCACCAATTTTATATATATATATATATATATATATATATATATATATATATATATAATACATACATACATATAATACATACATACATACATACATACGTACGTACATACATACATGTGTGTATGTGTGCATAGATACACTTGCGTATGGGTATGTGTATGGCTGAGATATAAAAACAGAGTGAATGAGAGTGGGAGGAGAGAGAGAAGAGGGGATGACGAGGAAGAGGGGAGGACGAGGAAGAGGGAGTGGAGGAGGTGAAGGAGAAGGAAGCGGCACATGCAGGGATAAATTTATTTTTCAGTTTGTGTTTGTACGGACATATGGCGTCAACACACATGCAATACATATGCGTGTATATGTGCGCGCGCCCATGCGTGTGTGTGTGTGCGTGCGTGTACGTATTAAAATGAACAAAACAAAAATTACACTGACATAATCAATAAGCGTACTAAATCAATGGATATAAATTTACACAGATAATGCAGAGCTAGTTGTTGAATTAAGACAGATTGAATCCACATGCCTCTGTTACACGCCACACGGCACACGCCATCTACCGACGGAACACATGCAAGCTAAACACCTCTCTGTTTAAAAATCAATAGTTCTCTCCCTCTACCACTTCACCTTATCTCTCATATTTATCCTCTTTTGCTTGCAGAGTAATATGCACACACACACACACACACACACACACACACACACACATACACATACATACAGACACAGAGAAAGTGAGAGAGATACATAGGAGGAAGAGAGGGGGAGAGAGAGAGGAGGAGGGGAGGGAGATGCAAATCAAACTGTAGCGGTCGTGATCCCAACAGTCTAAACACTACTAAGCTACTTGAATCAATAGGAAATGTTTTAAGCGTTATGCTATATGTGTATATATGTGTATATATATATGCACACATACACACACACACACACACACACGCACACATGCACACACACACTCTCATACACAATAAGGCGGCGAGCTGGCAGAAACGTTAGCACGCCGGGTGAAATGCTTGGCGGTATTTCGTCTGCCGCTACGTTCTGAGTTCAAATTCCGCCGATTCGACTTTGCCTTTTATCCTTTCGGGGTCGATTAAATAAGTACCAGTTACGCACTGGGGTCGATATAATCGACTTAATCCGTTTGTCTGTCCTTGTTTGTCCCCTCTGTGTGTATCCCCTTGTGGGCAGTAAAGAAATAACACACTCACACACATATATATGTATGTGCATGTGATCATATGGACAGTTGAATTATATACATATATGTGTGTGTGTGTGTGTGTGTGTGTGTGTGTGTGTGTGTGTGTGTGCGTGTGTACTTTTATGTGGTTGAGTAGTATATTATTAGTTATGGCATATAATCGGTCAGAAAGATACCATTGCTCTCGCGTCTACTATCGCACTTGATAATACGGGTGAACCATCAGACATACAGGGCAGAATCGCATAGTCTCTTTACTGACTTAGATAAGTATACTGTCTTGGTCAGTTTAGTGACAAAGCGGGGAAAAAACCGTTTCTGAGAGGGAAGAAGAGTTGCCTTCCCTTTTAAGATTCCATCCGTAGCCCAATTGAGCAGCTGTACCAGTGTACGTTTATTTTTAGGGTAGGGTTCCGTTCTCTAATCCACAATCAGTGAAGACCATGTTTCCAAATGAATTTTCTACCATGGGTGCAGCGGCTAAAACTTTCACCTTTTCGATTCAAGAAGGATTCCAGACCGAACAAAATTTTAGGATCATTGTCCTCTCGACTAGGCAAAGTTTGCACCGTTTGTTTCCGTTGAGGTGTGGTCCAATTTGTTTCAGCAGTTTCCAATTAAGCTTTGTATGGCGTTCCTACCTCTTTACTCGCCATATACAGCTTACTAAAGTTGTAACGTTGCGCTTCTCTGGAATCCTCAAGCAGGACCTGTGGTTATTTATCCCGGTTTTAAATTGGTCAGTGTTGCATCGACCATTTACTGGACAGTCACTGCTAGCCCTACAGGAGTATCCTGCTTCTGCACGGGTTTTGTGTACGATCGCTAACATCTTTTTCTACACAAGGTGCACAGCTAAACGAGACGCTTAAGTTATGTCTACTGAATACTCTCCTATGTCTATAGAATCGTGTGAAGTGCTTATCTGCTAATTAAAGAAAGACTCTGCCTACGCAGGTAGTGACGTTGAGTAAAAAAAAAGTGAGGAAAAACAAGACTGTGAGGTGGCGCTTTCTTTTGTGAGCATTAAATCCCAGCATATAGGTGATACAGTCCTTAAACCTGCTGGCTGCCAGAGAGTTGTTGTGATAGGGGGCCATTGCATCAAAAATGTCTTTACTTGAGGATAAGTTTGAATATATGAAATATTGAGTATTAAATACATAAGGACTAGTATACTTTCCTGCCTCATGGCAGTCATCAAGGTCTCACAGATGTACTGTAGTATATATATATATATATATATATATATATATATATATATATATATATATATATATATGCGCGCGGCTAGCTGCCAGAAACGTTAGCTCGCCGAAATTTGACTGCTATTTCTAGCATGTCAAGTTTTGATGTTGCTGTTGTTGTTGTTGTTGTTGTTGTTGTTGTTATTGTTGTTGTTGTTGCTGCTATTGCTGCTGTCATCGTCGGTATTTAAGTGTTGTTTAAAAACAAGCAATGAAGCGATTAATACTCAGAGTAACGCTCTATAATACAAGAAACAAGACAAACAATAAGAAAGAAAGAAAGAAAGAAAGAAAGAAAGAAAAGAAAGAAAGAAAGAAAGAAAGAAAGAAAGAAAGAAAGAAAGAAAGAAAGAAAGAAAGAAAGAAAGAAAGAAAGAAAGAAAGGAAAACGAGAGTAGAACTGGAGAGAGAAAGAAACAAACAGATAAAATATGAAAGAAACAAACAAAATATACCAGAGAGAAAACATTACGAAGAAGAGTTGAGTTCCGTGGCTTCCCTCGACCCCAGCCGCCACCCACCCACACCCACACCCTTCCACTGGAATGGCATCTAATCAATGGCATCAATGTTTGTTTCGCATACCTGTAGTTAATTTGTTAACATTCTAACGCGTAAGCAGCATTAAAAGCTGGCGAAATATAATACAGGTTGAAGATTGACCATTAAGTGTGCTAAAAAAGAAAAGCGATACATACATACATGCATATATATGTGTGTGTGTATGTATATATAAATATGTATACATATGTATATATATATATATATATATATATATATATATATATATTATATATATATATATATATATATATATTTATTTATATATATATATGTATATTTACACATACACACAGTATATATATATGTGTGTGTGTGTATGTATGTATACAGTATATAAAGAAAACTAAACGAAACGAATAAACGAAATGTAACAATTACTATCAACACGTTTCGCTGTTTTACAAGTAGTGTGACTTATCAGATTATCGATCTAGTGAGCAAGGATACAAACAAAACAAGATTAAGTCAATTCGAAAACTGGATAAACAGATATTTCTCTGGTAATAAACCCATCACAAGAATACAAATATAGTAAGCTTTATTCTTCTTATATTTAAAAGGGTTTTATCTTTATTTTTTTTTTATTACTTTTTCTAATACTGTTTTTTCTGCTTTCAATGTGATTTGAAAGAGAGCATACAACACTAATGCCAGTTGTGCAAATCAATGCAGTCTGCATGTGTGTTTGTGTGAACGTATGTATGTATCGGTAAACGAATATGTGTATGTATGTATGTGCATATATATATATATATATATATATATATATATATATATATATATGTATATACAGGGTCTTGCAGATAAATTGAGACCAATTTTAAGCAGCTGACTTATTGTATTTAACATTTCAGTTTTGGCAAAACCTTGCTTGCTCCAATATCTAATCCTCCTCTTTATTTTTCAGGTAAATAGCGAACTAATTCGACAATAGAAAGTCATGGAACAACACAATCGTTCCACTATTGTTGTTTTGGCGCGTGCCAGGCTCACTGCCAATAAAATTGTTTAGTTGACGAAACATCGAAAAGCAACAGCTTATCCTGTAAGAGCAATCCAAAGTTTCTCGCTGGCCTCAAGCGCTTGATTGAAGCCAACCCATCTACATCCATGACAACTCTTGCAAAGAAACGCAATGTGTCCCTTTCTACGGTGTCCAGAGCTGTGAACCGAAACCTTGGCATGACTAGCTATGTTCGAAGACGCCATCACTTCCTAACAGCCAAGGCCAAAGCAATCAGAGCCGAGAGATGCCCAAAGTTTCTGTCATTCATCAAGCATCAAGGTGCAGAAAAAAATCTCTCGTATTTGTGGACGAGAAGAAGTTCACTGTGGACGCTGAAGTGAATCGCAGAAACTCTCATGTGATTGCATACAACCCTTCTGACGTCCCCGCTGTGTTTGAGACTAAGCATCCGCCTCTGTGATGGTATTTATAGCTGTGACGAGTGATGGAAGTGTCATGGATCGACACTTCATTGTCTGACTTGAAGATCGGCACAAAGGGGTAACTGAACATCCTGAAGAAATCACTGTTACCTACGATGAAGCAGAAATTTGGGCTTGATAATATGGTGCTTGTCCAGGCCTTCCTTGGTGGAAAGGTTCCATTTTTTTGTGCGGGCCAAGATTTGCCCTAGTAATTACCCAACTTTCAAACTTCTCGATTACTTTTTATGGGGCGTAGTTCAAGCAGAGACCACTGCTTCACCATACTCAAGTGTCAACAGTTTGAAGACCTGTATCGTGCGTGCGACACACGAAATCGAAAAGGCAGAGGTTGCGGCAGCTGCAAAAAAATTTCGTTCTCGTGTGGCGGCAGTAATTGCCCAAAAGGGCAGCCATATTGAGTGATAAATGTTTTTGTTGTAATAAATGTTACATTAAAATCTTATCTGCCTACTACCATTATTTTAATATTTATAACCAGTTTCATGCATCGTAAAAAATTGTCTCAATTTATCTGCAAGACCCTGGATATATATATATGCACGTGTGCGTATGTATGTGCGTGTAAATATATATATATATATATATATATATATATGTGTGTGTGTGTATACACACACACATACCCACATGTAGACACATAGAGACGCTCATTGTGAGGGTGGAGGCGTGTGTGTGTATGTGTCTGTGTGTGTATGTGTTTGTGTGTGTGATGATCGCTCTGTCCTCACAGATGATTACTGTTTCATTGTGCTTTCTTGTTGTCAATTGCGTTTCAGACTCTCCGTCTATAACCTCTCAGATGACTCTTCAGTCTTGTTGCAGATCTGCTTGACTTGATGCATAGGTGATAGACGAAAATTGTAACTTACATGTGCTTCAAACTGATTAGGTGTAAGCACGTTGCCACTCTTCCATCGCCGTAGGACTTTCAGCAAATAGAATGACAAATGAGATCACCATAAAGAGACGTCACAGGATTCTAGTAATAGACGCTTGTACAACACGAGCACCATTCTCTGAGTCTCCGTAATTATTAACTAGTGAGAGGCTGAAGCGAGTTGACCAGTAATCTCGTGAAACTTCAGATTGTTACATCAGTGTCGCTTTCCTAGAAGGATACTGTGACAACAGCTTGGGATCCTTCATTCCTGGTGGTGTTAGTGCGCGCCCTGCCATCAACCAAAAGTATTTCTGCGTCTATTGGTCAGATGGATTGTAAGCGTACACACACACGTATCGTTGTGTAAGTGTGTGTATGTGTATATATATATATATATATATATATATATATATATATATATATATATATATATATATAATATACATTAAGTACAGGATATTACCAACGAGTGAAAGATACGTAAGCACACGAGAGACAAGTACGGGACAAAATACCAAAAGATATATATATATATATATATATATATATATATATATATGTAAAAATCTGTGTATAAGTGTATGTATGAGTGTATGTGTATATACATGTAAATGTGTGTGTGTGTGTGTGTGTGTGTGAAGGGCTATTTAAAATGAAGGTATGAAGGGATATTTAAAATATCCTGGAAACAGCTGTAAGATCTTTTCTTGATAAATGTTATGAAATCTATTTACCGCCTTGGTTTTTTTTTTACCTCATTATGTCAATTTATATGTCACTAAACCTTTTTCTATTTTCTCTCCCTGTTTATTTCTGTGTTCCTTTCTGTTAAAGAGCTTAGGCTCGAAACGTAAAAGACTTTCTCACTTCTCGAGCGTTAAACTAATACATCTGTTTGTTGTTTACACATCTGTCTTCGTCTTTTGTTTTTTGTAAATTCTCACTTTATATATGTGTGTGTGTGTGTGTGTGTGTGTGTGTGTGTGTGTGTGTGTGTGTGTGTGTGTGTGTGTATGAACATGTGAATATATGTCTATGTATATATGTGTATATGTGTATGGATATGGATATGTGTACGTATAAAGGAGGGCATATATGTTGAATGTATATATACGTGTATAAGTGTATGTATGTGTGTATGTACATGTATATATGTGTATATGTATGCATGTATGTGTGTTTATATGTATGTGTATATATATATTTGCGTTCTTGGATTTATATATGTATATGCGTATATGAATATATGTAAAACTGTACGTCTGTCTGTATGTGTATATATATATATATATATATATGTATATATATATATATATATATATATATATATATATATATATATATATATATATATATATATATATAGTTGTATGTGTATGGGTATCCATATGTGTGTATATATGGGTGCAGGTATATATGAGTATATCTACATGTATGTACATATATGTATGTGTACGTGTGTGTGTGTGTGTGCGTGCTTGTTTGTGTGTATTTATATCTTTAAGTTTTGTCATCTTAATCTATATAATAATGTAGAATTTAGAAAATTATTTTTTTAGTCGATTAAATCAAAATATGTCGAATCTTTCTAGTGCAAATTCTTGTATTTACTGTAAAATACATCATTATATTAGTAATTTGATATTAATTACAAATTACAAAGATATCTTCATTATACTAAATAATTATATGTATAAATACATTCATTTAGTTTATTAATTGATAATAATAATAATAATTATAATAATAATAATAATAATAATAAATGAATAGTTTTAATTGACTTACTAACTAAACTTAGTAACTACAATAATATTTCTTATAGTATTGTATAGTTTATATCTTGTGCTCTTATTACAACAATATAATTTTATTACTTCTGAGAGAATTAATAAAATCTGGATATATACTATTTATAGTCTTTTATCTAAAAAAATATTATTGATTATATTTATCGTTGATCGGTACCCAATCTTTATGTTTTTGTTGATCTTACTTTATTTTATTTACTGAGTTCTCCCTTCCATAATATGCGTATATAAGGACATTTACTTGTTAGTTACTGTGAATAATCTTTATTTAACTAACTTCAAATGTGGTTACTTATATAAAAAAAAAACTAGTAATATTTTGATATCCATTATCATAGCTTAACTCTATATCTATGGGGTAATATAGGTTGTAGTTATTGTAGCTCTAAATTTCTGTTCATATCTTTTACGGAAATTCTCCCTCCGATAAACTACGTAAATAAAGAACACTTTTTGTTACTTACACTTAACAATTTTTATATCAATAACTTTAAATAAAAAGGGAAGAGTTGTTATATATTACCAACAGTGGCTGCTCGTGTTTAAGCACTGCGGAACTGCAGCACCCCCTATTTCCACTCGATATTATCGATAACATTCAATATAATGAGTCCTTTTTTTTAAAATTCTTTTTTTATACTTAAGCTTAATACCAGTAGCCATCCCCTAGTTTATGAAAAAATATAAAAATCCTTGTATAGAACTGTGCGTTTCACAGTTCCAGCGACGCGGTGTTTGGCTGTTGTACGCATGCTCGCATTTCCGAGATAGGAAGCTTCACGCTTTGAAATGCAGGTACTAGTCATTTTTGCCAGCTGAGTGAACTGGAGCAATGTGGAATAAAGTATCTTGCTCAAGGACACAACGCGCCGCCGAGAATTGAACTCACGACCTTACGATCATGAGCCGAATGCTCCTAACCACTAAGCCACGCGCCTTCACGTATATATGTATGTATGCATGTATATACATATTTCAGACACGACCAATCGTTTATGCTGTGTTTGGAATGACGATTTGAAGCCCATTAAAGTTTCGAGAAATTCTCGACCTCCTTTTTTAAATTTAGAGATGGTAGTGTTGCGTTGTTGCAGCGTTTTGTAGTAGGCAGCAAAGTATCATGAAAATGATGTTATAACTGATAAAAATCATCATTGCTGATTTTGAAATCGTTTAACAGTTAACTTCTTGTTACTTTCATAATGTGTTTCATGTGTGAAGTATCTGTGATGGTTTTTAGCTCGCATGGAAAAAAGCTTCCATAGTTAATATATTGATTTTGCTTACGAAAGTCTGATTATATTTTCATTTCTTTTTGTTTTGTTTTTTTCTCTCTTTTTTTTTTTGTTTTTCTTTTTGTAGTGAGTTATTTGAAAATATTCTGCACGAGGAACGAACAACGAAAAATAAATGAAACGCAATAGAAATATAGGTTATAATAAATATGAAAGCAATTAAATGGTAACCGAAATGCACATGAAAATATGTTATAAAACAAAAAGAAAAAATGCAATAGAAATACAGGTTGAAAAGTGAAAAGAAATTAGTTATATAAAAATGAAAAATTTTTTTAAAAATGGAACGCAGAGATTATAAGAAAACCAAAGCAGTTACACACAAAAAGAAACGAAATACAATAGAAATATGTTAGCATGCAGAGTTACATAGCAAAAGCAATTTCTTTTAGTTACTGGTGGCTATAAAATTTATTTTATAGCTTAATCAGAGAAAGAAGGCTAGCAACCATGACCTTTTTAGTGTTTCTGTGACTGGTAGGATTGGCTGGAGAGACGTGGGGGCCATGACTCATGGTTGGTTATTGCAGCAGAAAGTAACATACAGAAGTATTGAGTTATCCTTAGGTCAGAGGCCAATTCCAAACGCTTGCATCAGAGTGGGTTACATTAATGCTACCTATGGAACCAAGTATTGATGTTATAACGGACAACTTGTTAGATCTTTACATTATTTACATTGTTTACATTTTACGGATATTTGTCCTCATCTTGTTTGTTGTTAACACAACGTTTCAGCTGATATACCCTCCAGCCTTCATCAGGTGTCTTGGGAAATTTAGAACCTGGGTTCTCATTCCTAAGGTATTTTTCGATGTTATTATTATTATTATTATTATTATTATTCCGGTCACTGCCTGGAATCGAACTCGGAATCTTAGGGTTAGTAGCACGCGCTCTTAACCACTACGCCATATCCCCGTGGATCTTAGTCGGTAGTGCAAATGCAAAGTCAAATGTTGAGGACACGCGCACAAATGCGCGTGCACACACACTCACACACACATACATACGCAGTCAAAAATGAGCTCAGAGAAATAACTCACAGTGGCCAGTGATGTATTTGAACAACATAGAACAAATAAAAGTATAACAAATACTATACAACATAAATTCTTGATTTATCAAAATTATCTCCGGCACTCGAGGATGTGCCATAATTGCCAAATGGTAATTAATACCATGATCCATATGAAATTATATATGATATGATACACACACGCACACACAGATATATTATACATACATACATACATACATACATACATGCATACATACATATATATATATATATATACATATATATATATATATATATATATATATATATATATATATATATATGTATATACAGTTTTTACCTGTAATTTTGGATTTTGTCCCTAATATTATTATATATGTATATATATATATATATATATATATATATATATATATATATATATATATATATATATATATATATGTTGTTGTACTTGGGGATGGTCATATTGCCAGTTTAGCCAATAAAAACACACGCACTGTATATTTGGTGTTAATTTGCTTCAGCTTTATATTACATTAATCTTCATCTTATTTCGGCCAGAGTTCTTTCGTCACACTTCTGTGACCTCATCAGTGGTCCTTTGTTTCCTTCTTTCTTATGTGTGTCTCACCTTGCTAACTATCAGCCATTTTATATACATATAGTCATTTTATATACATATAGTCAGTTCGAGGGAGTTATAACCTCCAAGAAATTCCACTGGTTAATCTCTATCATATAATGCGAAAATAACCTGTATATGTTAAGGATTATGGTAATTATATATATTATTAATATATTATTAATGCTTAGAATTTTTAATTAACTAGAGGATAGCACAGAAACATATGTAGGTTTTTTTTTTTCTTTTTGAGTTTTACAACTTATAATCAATTTATTTGTATTGTAATGTTTTTTAAAAGAAATTTTTCAACATTGTTTTAACATACGAATAAATTTTTCATATATCGAATTTTCTTTATGTCTTTTTTCCTTCGATCTGTGTGTGTGTGTGTGTGTGTGTGTGTGTGTGTGTGTGTGTGTGTGTGTGTGTGTGTGTGTGTGTGTGTGTGTGTGTGTGTGTGTCTATGTGAGTGTGTGTGTATGCATGTATATATATATATTTATTTATATATATATATATATATATATATATATATATATATATACATATATATTTAGAGAGAGTGAGAGAGAGAGAGAGATCCATATGAAATTGTATAGATGATAGATAGATAGATAGATAGATAGATAGATAGATAGATAGATAGATAGATAGATAGATAGATAGATAGATTCAGCAGCATCAGCGCCAAGCAGCGATTAGGCATGAGCGAACTTTAGGTAAGTTAAAATATGTTTGGGACATTTTTCAACTTCTAAAAGCAAATTCGCTGCAGTTACCATGGAGAAAAAAATTACTTTCTCATGGTAGAAGGTGCAAAAACACCATGTATATATATATATATATATAAAAACAAAAGTAAATGAGTATATGCATATATACGTACAGGTATGTGCATACCGACATCCACCTGTATGTATAGGTGCATATCTGGGTACAGGACATTGCAAACAAACGTAGACGAGAACACACGAGCCACATAGAGAACATTCTACTTCTTCAGCTACCCACGTTTTAACACCGGCGTTTCGACGAGCTTCGGGCAGGACGCAACGTTAAAACGGCTCGTCCCATGGATCGCAGATTAAATCTGTATACGCAAATTAAATCTAGCCATGGAGGAATGTAGTGGCGGACGAAAAACAAGACAGGAAAACAAACAGAAGGCTTTACGGCCAGACGAGAAAAATTATGTGTGTATGAACGCGATGAGGCACGGAACCGAGAGAGACAAAGTGGTAGCGTGTGTTACTTGGCGAAAGCCAAGGAAGGAAAGGATTATTGACCGGAAGCATGTGACCATGCCGGTGTAAAGGGAAGAGAGAGAGAGTGGTAGAGGGAGAAAGAGAGGGAGGAAGTAGAAGAATGGTGAGCAACGAGAGGAAAAGAGAAAGAGAGGAAATACGAGGGGGAAAAGGAGATACGTAGTAGTAACAGAGGAAGAACAAGAGGGGTAAGGCGAGATACGTAGTAGTACAGAGGAAGAACGAGGGGGGGGGGGAGAAAGGAAAGAGAAAGAGATAGAGTAGCGTCGGAGGATAAGTTTACGAACTACTTACAATTTTTGTGAGACGCTGCGTTCAATCATGTAAAAACAAAAGTAAATGAGTATATGCATATATACGTACAGGTATGTGCATACCGACATCCACCTGTATGTATAGGTGCATATCTGGGTACAGGACATTGCAAACAAACGTAGACGAGAACACACGAGCCACATAGAGAACATTCTACTTCTTCAGCTACCCACGTTTTAACACCGGCGTTTCGACGAGCTTCGGGCAGGACGCAATATATATATATATATATATATATATATATATATATATATATACACACACACACACATACATACATACATACATACATACATACATACATACATACATACATACATACATACATACATACAGAAAGAGAGAGTTAGAGAATCGTTTGATTCTGTCTGTTAACTTTCTGATTAATTTTTATGAAATATTACTTCTGGTTATTTAATAGACTGGGAAAATGAAGATAACCAATGCTTCTTTCATCTGTTACTGTTACACAGGAGTAACTATGCTGGCGACCAACAGAAAGATTGATAATTTGTGTCATTTTCAACACTAACTATAGCCAACGCGCATATCTTTTAACGACCAAAAGTCTACATTGCTGTTAGATGTTTCCAAGAAAGAGAACTTTTTATTATATTCTTTGTTTGCAGTCTTCAGTTCAACTCTTGTTGTGAGTATTTCGTGGAGACAGAGCATAGTTGCGAACTCGAACCAAGATAACTTGACCTTGTATTTCTACATGAAGGTTGTAACACCCGAGTAGTTCATGGGGTTTATCTTGATGAATACCATTCCCTAAAACCATTTACAAAATCGATTCGGTGGAGGAACTTCTACGGAGTCGCTTGACCTGCTTCGAAAACAATCCACATTTATCTTAAACCACCACGCACACACACACACACAGACACACACACACACACACACACACACACACCATCTTAACGTATAAAAAGGGACAGTTATATGATTTAACTCATTAATTATATAACAATGTGACCTGAAAAAAAAACATGATGCGTCTGAAACGTCAATAGAATCTTAAAAGTTCGATACCGACCACATCAGTGAACATCCCAGATGTGTAAATCCCTAAACAAAACACAAGTGTTGAACCGAAACCCCAACATCTACAGCTCATTACCTAGACGTTCACAGACTTGCCAAGTCTCAGGACTTAGTCGTGAGTTTTGCGATTTTACTCCCAATTTCACACTTTCATGTTTTCACAAGCAATTTCTCACGCTTTTCCTAAAGACAAACTCAAAACACTTTATAACGTCGAAAGACTTGTCACGGTCCCGACGACCATTTTTAGCCTACTCGTAGACCACTCTGCTCGCAACACCGGTATTTACGGTTTGCATCATCATACAGTTGAGAAATATTTACCTCGCACGCGGCCCGCGATTACGCGCAGGCTAGGAATCATAGGCCGCGAGTCTGCTCCTTCGCAGGAAATGAATATTGATAAAAAAAACCGTTTCTACCATCTTGCCACCTTGCGTAACTGGTACTTAATTTATCGGCCCCGAAAGGATGAAAGGCAAAGTCGACCTCTGCGGAATTTGAACTTAGAACGTAATGGCAGATAAAATACGGCTAAGCATTTCGTCTCGCCCGGCGTGCTAACATTTCTTATTTTTTTTATTGCCCACAAGGGGCTAAACACAGAGGGGACAAACAAGGATAGACAAAGGGATTAAGTCGATTACATCGATCCCAGTGCGTAACTGGTACTTAATTTATCGACCCCGAAAGGATGAAAGGCAGAGTCGACCTCGGCGGAATTTGAACTCAGAACGTAACGGCAGACGAAATACCGCTACTTATTGTAGATATCACGTGACACTGAATCCCAGTTGTGCTAACACTAAAATCACCTCTGCTAGACAATTTGAAGGTACTTCAGTACTTTTTGTATCTCAAGGTTTGAATTGTTACGATTTTTTGTCACTAGTGGTATGGAATTTAACTGTTCTTTCTAGCGTGCAAGGAATCCATATGATGGATGCCTCTTGTGTGTTTAAATGTACACTATTTATATTTATATATACATGTAGGAATACATACATACATATATATGTGTGTGTGTGCATGTGTGTGTGTGTGTGTGTGT
Organism: Octopus bimaculoides; assembly: GCF_046866305.1. Lineage (NCBI taxonomy): Eukaryota > Metazoa > Mollusca > Cephalopoda > Octopoda > Octopodidae > Octopus > Octopus bimaculoides. The sequence goes on from NC_142933.1 coordinate 96,557,393, forward strand.
GTGTCTGTCTGTGTGTGTGTGTGTGTGTGTGTGGAGGCGCAATGGCCCAGTGGTTAGGGCAGTGGACTCGCGGTCGGAGGATCGCGGTTTCGATTCCCAGACCGGGCGCTGTGAGTGTTTATTGGGCGAAAACACCTAAGCTCCACGAGGCTCCGGCAGTGGGGTGGTGGCGACTCTTGTTGTACTCTTTCGCCCCAACTTTCTCTCACTCTTTCTTCCTGTTTCTTGAGTAACGCTGCGATGGACTAGCGTCCCGTCCAGCTGGGGGAAACACATACGCCATAGAAACCGGGAAACCGGGCCCGTGAGCCTGGCTAGGCTTTGAAAGGGCGACGAACGAACATATATATATATATATATATATATATATATATATGTTTAAATATATATGATGATATTATTGTTTAAATAATATCAGTGGCTTAGCATGCGTAAAAGCCCATAACGGTAAAAAAAAATTATCAGTTAATAATCAAGGGTGTTAACAAACAGTACCGACATGCTAAATATAGCAGTCAAAATGACCAAACCACAAATTTTCAATTAAACACAAAGATGAAAGCGGGTAAATGGACGATTGGACGAGGTTTCAATTTGCCCGCTTTAAATGAAAATTTGAAGTTTGATCAATTTGGCTGCTATAATTAGCATGCCGGTACTGCTTGTTAGCACCCTTGAATATATACATATATATATATATATATATATATATATATATATATATAGGTGAGAAAGTTGGTATGTGAAAGCACGTGGTTGGATGTATAGAAAATAAATAAGAGTGAAAGAACTACAGAAGGCTTGTGTTACATGGTTAAAGTATATATTTAAATTGTTATACAAGTAGAGAAATTTGAAAAGACAACACGAAACCGGTTATTTCTCCAAATACAATATTTATATACCCAAAATTTTATAACATTTTTCTGACATAACAATTTAAATATATACTTTAACCATGTAACACAAGCCTTCTGTAGTTTTTTCACTCTTATTTATCTTTTATATATATATATATATATATATATATATATATATATATATATATATATATATATATATATATATATATACATATAATTATGTGTATTTCTTCTATCTTAATGAATAAAAATTCTTCTGGTAGAATAAATGGGTTAATAGAAACCAATGTAGCAAAGAACACAAAATAACTGTGGTTTAGTTCCTGTTTTTAAGGCAGGAACTCCTTGAAATTTTAGGTATTTGAGTATATTTAAGAATTTAAGGAATGGAGAAAACGCATGTTATAATTGCATACTTTATTCCTACATATGTTTCAAAGGATTACAACCTGTGTGATCCATAGGGATCTTTGATATTAAAATTGTAACCTTCTCATCAGGGAAAGCATGGGAATAAGGAATGTATTTTTTGGTGGAATGGGTATGTCCTTAAGTGATGCGTTGATGTTGAATAACTCCATATTTGAGATCTATTAAGGTAGCAGGTTTAATTATGGACCTGTTCAAAATATATAATTATGTGTATTTCTTCTATCTTTCCACCAAAAATACATTCCTTATTCCCATGCTTTCCCTGATGAGAAGGTTACAATTTTAATATCAAAGATCCCTATGGACCACACAGGTTGTAATCCTTTGAAACATATGTAGGAATAAAGTATGCAATTATAACATGCGTTTTCTCCATTCCTTAAATTCTTAAATATATATATATATATATATATATATATATATATATATATATATATATATATATATATATATATATATATATATATATATATATATATATATTCGCCATGTTGGACCACTGAACTCAACACGTTTTTTTTTTTTATTTCCTCTTATTCTTTTCTGTCGAAGAGCGTAGGTTCGAAACGAAAAAGACTTTTCCATTTTGACACTTGCTTGTTCTTCCTACACCTGTTTTCGTCTTTGCTTTTCTATAAGTTTGAACTATATATATATATATATATATATATATATATATATATATGCGAATAAGGTGTGATTTGTGGGATATCCAATATATAGTTTACGTTTTTAAATTTAACACTTTGCTAAACAGTTTTCGTTTGAAGTTTAACACTGCCTTTGTGCGTTCTGAACTGAAATACCGTTGGCCAAACAAAAAAAGTGAAAAAGAAATGCATTAAAAAAACACAGAAATACACATACACAGAGACACACATCCTCATAGAAATAGATGCATAAAGATATTACGGAGTCTCAATAGACATGTTATTTCTAGCAAGTCGAAAGACTGCAGCAAAGAGGTTCATTTATTTGCTTCGTGAATCTAGCAAAGTAAAAAAAAACGTTAAAAAATCAATCTTGCATTCAGAACAAACGGAAATAAACATTCTTTTTGTTTTGTTTTTTTTCTTTTTCTATACACTTGATAGAAATGTGGCTATGTGTATTTATGTGCGCGAGCCTGTGGGATGTGAACCACCGCTCAGATGAATCTGTGAATTACTATCGTAGAGCATTTACTTTTAAGTGTGTGTGTGTGTGTGTGTGTGTTTGAGAGAGAGAGTTTGCGTTAGCAATCTGCACTTTACGGAAGCATTTCACTATTTATTCATATGTTTAACCAAATTGTACTTTCGTTTTTTGACTGCCTCGGGGATAGTAGACAGATGAAGGATAAAGGCAATGACACGGGATTTGAATTTAGGAAATACAAGTATAACAACAACAAAAACGATACAAGTGAAATGTTTCTCGTAGGCTATATGTGTGTGTGTGTAGGATATATGTGCTGTGTGTGTGCTGTGTGTGTATGTGTATGTAAGTTATGTATGTATAAACATATGTCTATATATGTTCGTATATAAACAGATAAGTATGTATTAACAGATATGTATGTGTATGTATATACATATACATTTAAACACATACACATACAAATACACATATATATATATATATATACATACATAGAGACTTTTGTGTGTGCGTGTGTTCGTATGTGTGTATGAAGGAGGGTGTTTGATTAAACGTCTCTCGAAGAGGGTGATGCTTTTTAAAAACAGCTTTTAAGTGATAAATTCATATTGATATCAAATAACAGCGAAACCTGAAGCGAGTATCGCGAGTGATCCCACTCTTATACATGTATATACGTACGTACGTACGGACGGACGGACGGATGGACGGACAGATGGATGGATGGATGGATGGATGGATGGATGGATGGATGGATGGATGGATGGATGGATGGATGGGTGGGTGGGTGGGTGGATGGATGGATGGATGGGTGGGTGGGTGGATAAGCGTGGGATCGCTCGTGATATTCGTTTCAGGTTTCGTTGTTATTTCATATTAATATGAACATATCACCAAAAAGCAGTTTTTTTTTTTAAAGTATCATCGTCTTCGAGAAGTGTTTAACCAGTCTGTACACTTGCTAGCAGGCATAAAGTCTGGTCAAGCTACAATTAATTCTATAGCGTCGTACGAATCGACGGTAAATAAAATGTATGGGTGTACAATGATATTTAACATATTTGTGGACTCGAACATACGAAAACCTTTCGCTGCATAAATAATCTCAGGAGAAAATTATGATATCATCGAATCGTGATATGCAAGTGTTTCTGTGTTGTTACGCGTCATCTGTCACAAGTACTGAATTCGTCCTTCACATTTCTATCAGAAAGAGAGTTCTGGTATATACCAACAACAAATAGTGTGCTTGCAAGCATTCCTAAAGCTTAATCAAGTTGCGTCAATAAATTTTTCTGTTTGCTGTTCTTATATATTTTAGCACTATTGTTCTGATTGGGCTGTGAAAGACGAATTCAGTATTTGTGGCGGATGCCGTATACCGGCGTGGAAACGCATGCGTCCCAAGCTCCGATGACATCATTCGTAGCTCAATGTCTTTTCACACACGTCTTGTAGGAGAAATTTTTTCCTAAAACTATTTCTGCAGCGAAATGTTTTCTTGCGTTCCAGTCTACATAAACACACACACACACACACACACACACACACGCACACACATACACACACACATGACAAGCGCCTTTCAATACTAGTAGAACAAATAGCTGAACTAAATTATACAGGCTTCGTCTTTAAGGGGTTATCTGTAGACTTGCAGTAAAACTGAATATAACTGTAAATACTAGCAAACAGAGAGATAGCGAGAGAGAGAAAGAGAGGAGAGTAAGAAAGAGAGAGATCATAAAGTCATCTGATAAATTGAGAAAACTGTTCTGTTCCGTTTCAGTTGTAAGAGATTTAGAAAAGGAACTCCTATCACAGAAATTTACATTGAAATATTTCAAAATTAAATTACAAGTTGAGATTGATATGAACGATAAAATAAAACAGTTTCTCACGTGAATAAAAAATATTATGTCAAACTAGTTATAATGATCTAACAGAAATGCATAGCATTTTTTTTTTTTTTTTACTGTGTCGCAGCATCAATATTTTAGATAGCTCAAAGTTAAATTTATGTAGCACACATAATTTATGTAACCATTTATGTAGGCCTTATTTATCGCTTAATCAAGATGGAAGGCGGTGTCTATGACTCCTTAGTGAGAGAGAAAATAACCGCAAATCGGAAGCCTGGTCGAGAATACTTGCAACAGTTGATTATAATGAGACCCAAGATGTATCTATATATTGGGTCATCCCATAAATAATGCGGTTTTTTTATACTTCTGTTATTTTTCAAAATTAAGAGAAACAAAGTTCTTTTTTAATCTAAAATATATAGTCCTTCATTTTCTACAATGCTCTTCCATCTATCTGGTAGATTTGCAAGGCGCCTCTTCCAAAATTCACTTGTCCGTGACGAAAAACGCTCGTCCAGTACTGTTCTGACCTCGTCTACAGAATTCATATTTTTTCTCTCGAAATGATATTGAAAACTGCGGAATAATTGATAATCAGATGGAGCAATATCCGGCGAATATGATGGGTAGAGCATCGTTTCCCATTCAAACTGTTCCAGCCTATGGAATGTCATCCTCGCTGTATGTGGCCGAGCATTATTCTGATGGAGGAACACCTTTCGTCTTGAAACCAAAGATGGTCGTTTTTCTTCTAGCGCTGATTTAAGCCGCTCAAGTTGCACGCAGCCGATCTTTGTTCTCGTTTGGTTTGGTTTTAAAAGTTCAAAGTGGACTAAACCTTTCATATCCCACCAAACAGATAACAATATCTTACGTAGGTGAAGATCTCCTTTAACCTGGATTGTTGGTGTTTCTCCTTTCCCTACGTGCTGTCTTCGGTGCTTGACATTTTTAAAGAGAACCCATTTCTGGTCACCAGTCACTATTCAGTCCCAAAAAGGCTCATTCATGAGACTTGACAGCAGAGAAGAGTACACATTCACTCTCTGCGCGTGGTTAGACTCAGAAAGTTTGTGAGGGACCCATTGACTCAATTTGCTGACTTTTCCGATGGCATACAAGTGTCAATGAATGGTTGAATGACCAAATCCAAGCTTCTCTGCTAGTTTCTCAGCAGTTACGATGGAATTTTGTTCCATCGGGGTTTGCAGGACGTCCTCACCAAGCTCTACAGATCTTCCAGGGTAACGTTCAACTTCTAGGCTGTAGTTTCCGACACGGAATTTCTGGAACCACCGTTGACACTGGCTTACGTTTATTGTCCGGTCGTCATATACTGCATTAGTATTCCTCCGTTGTGTTGTTGCCTTTATTGAACTCATAAAACAAAATATACCGAATATGCTCCTTTGTCACTTCCATTATAGCTTTGAAAAAATAACTGTTAAAACCGAACAGCACTCTTCAAAACTTGAATCGGTAATGCTAAGAATAAGAGCAAGGTAAAATTATTACCTGCTTTTATAGCAAGTTCATGCAGGTAGTTTATTCCGTCTTCCTCCGACTTTTAGTTCATGTAATTGAAAAAACCGCATTATTTGCAGGATGACCGAATATATGTAAGTATATGTTCACATATAGATATATGCGTGTGTGTGTGTGTGAGTGTATGGATGGGTGTATATGTATTATATATACATATATATGTATGTATGTATATTATATATATATGTATATATATATATATGGGAGAATATACAAATAATAACAACAGACGAGGACAGGTGGTGTAAATAACAAAAGTATATATTAGTATGACGCTCGGGAATACGGAAAGTCTTTGACGTTTCGAGCTACGCTCTTCAACAGAAAGAATACGGAGACAAGGAGAAAAACACGGAGAAAAAAAATTATATATATATATACATATATATATATACATATACACACACACATGTATATACATATACAGAAGCGTGAAAGAGTCGGGCTCCCGTTAGGGGGCCTTCGAATTTTGAAGTAGCACGGAACCGAATCAAACTATTTTAAATAATGCATGCAAACCCCCACTAAATGTCTTCAGCGCTCTGTTCTTTCTTTCGCCCACTCACACATACGCACGCACACACGCGCACACACGCACACACACACACACACTCTCACTCACACTCTCTCACACACACACACACACACACTATTCAACCGTTGCAATCATTCAGACCGGTTTTCGATTTCCTTTTATAGTCTCTGCCACTATTCTTGGACGCCTTTAAAAGAATCATTTGTACAACCTCTCCCACTTGACTAAGAAACAAATTTGATTTTCTGTATGTAGATATATATATATATACATACAGGGAAAGAGAGAGAGAGAGAGGGGGAGAGAGAGAGAGAGAGAGAGAGAGAGAGAGAGAGAGAGAGAGAGAGAGAGAGAGAATGCATATATCGTATAAATTCAATAGTATTAAGTATGAATATATTGGGGGTTTGTATGCATCTTAGTTTAGCATGTAAAAAGGTAATAGAAAAGATATAATATTTAACGTTTATAATATAAAGTGTAATAGGCGTAAGATGTAGAGGAAACTACATGTATTTGTGTGTGTGTGTGTGTGTGTGTGTGTGTGTGTGTGTGTGTGTGTGTGTGTGTGTATTGTTTCTGTATTGCTTTATATGTCTACACACAGTTTTTGTATTTTGTATTTACACACGCATATAATGAAACATCTATCACTCTATCACTGTCTGTCTCTCTCTCTCTCTCTCTCTCTCTCTCTCTCTCACACACACACACACACATACATACACACACATATTATTTCATATATATATATATATATATATATATATATATATATATATATATACATACATCAATGTATGAATAAATATAATACACACACACATACATATATATATGCATACATACGTAAGTATAAATAAATATAATACATACACACACATACATGTACATATATATATATATATATATATATATATATACATACATACATATATACATGCATACATAAACATATATATATATACATTTATATATATATATTTATATGTATGTATGTATGTATACATGTATGTATATATATATATATATATATATATATATATATATATATATATATGTATGTATGTATGTATGTATATATGCATGTATGCATATATCTATGCATGCTAGTATTTATGCAGGTGCGTCTGTATGTGAAACATACTTATACGTTGTGTGTAGGTGTGTTAGTTTTTGTATCAATGTTTTTACATTTGGCAAAGTTCTAAGTTCCACTTTGTAAGATACTTCTTGAAACGGAAGCCCTCAATCGTTGTCTAATTTGATTCAATAGAAATAATTTACTACATTCAGCGTATTAATATCTGTTTAACACATTTTTTTCCTATTCATTTATTACCGGATGTGCTGCATGTAGTTGGCATGAACTACATTCATTGATTCCAGTCACGGATTTCTTCCAAAATAAACGATTACTGACTAAAATTGTCTTATTTTTACATGATGATGGTGGTGATGATGATGATGATGATGCGAAGGACGAAGAGGACGTCCACGATGATGATGATATTGGTAGTGGGAGGGGGTGGTAATTATGATGGTGATGATGATGATGATGATAGTGGTGGTGGCCGTGGTGACAATGATGAGTATGTGCGTTAGTGGAGAGTTGAGTGTAGCAGTGGAGAATATATACAATATATGAAGAAATTGTAGCAGTAATATAATGATGTATTATTATCATTATTATTACTATTGACTTTTGTTTTGCATTTGTACAAGTTGGATCCAAGTCTCACCCAGAGACCTCAAGAGACAACAAGTTAGAAGTCCATGTAGGTGTTATGCCTAGGGTACCATATATTTGGATTTGTACAGTTTTGTTCTAGTGAATGTTTAAGAAACCATAAGAAAATTATGTGCTTGCTTTAAAATTTGAGATCACATAGACAGTATTTTACGTAGGATATGGGCAGTTCCCATGAGCACTATCTTTTGAACTTCAGCCATTTTGGGGTTTCCCGGTATCTGAGCTAGGTAGTAATCAGCCCGTTTCGCTGTCATTCCCAGGGCACCTATGACAATAGGTATTGTTTTCGTCTTCAGATTCCACATTTTGCTAATTTCTATTTCAAGATCTTTATATTTGCTCAGTTTTTGGTAGGTCTTGACAGATATGTTTATATCGATTGGGACAGTCATATCAATGAGGAGGCATGATTTTTGTCTGAAGTCTTTCAGTATGATGTCTGGCCTATTTGCGTCTATCTTTCTGTCGTTCTTTAATATGTTGGCCTGGTAGTTCTTTGTAGGTAGGCATTGATCTTGGGCTGCTATGATAAACCCCTCTGTTTCTGATTTCAAGCCAGAGGCCATTAGCCATTGATGGGTAAGGGCTTTGTCAATATCTGCATTATTCGCTCTCTTTGGGTATTTGCCATTGAGAGGTTTTCCATGGTATTTTTCAGTCATAATATCTAAGGCAGCAATTTTAGCATGGGTTTTCAAGCGCTTAGCTTTTTCTGCAGATGTTTCTAGTTCGTCTAATTCTTGAATTTGTTGCAATTGGAATTCACTTAGATATTCCTTTGCCTGTTTTGTTACTGAGTAAGATGCTTTCTTGCTTTCATGTTTTAAGACAAGTTTTAGCATCCAGTCCTCAGAGTTTTTCAGATAGGTGTCTAGGCCAATTGTGGCTACCTTCATTGATAATGCCAGCTGTAGGAGTCCTCGGCCTCCCTCTTTTCTTGGCAGATAAAGACGTTCTATATCTGCCTTAGGGTGGTGCATTCTATACATTGTCAACAGTTTTCGTATTTTTCTGTCAACATTACATATTTCAGTAATTGACCAGTTAACGATATTGAAACTGTAAGTCACGACTGGTATGGCTAGAGCATTGATCGCTTCGATCCTGTTTCTCGCGTTCAGCTTTGTCTTCAGTATTGCTCTCACCCTGCGATAACATTCTCTTCTAATCCTTTCCTTCATCACTGAATCCTTGATATTGTCCCCTTCAATTACCCCTAGGTATTTGTAGCTCTCCGCTGGTTCTAACTCTTTTATGACATTTTGCCGGTCAAGGTTCACATTAGATGTATTTGTCATTTTTCCTTTGATAAAGGTAGCTTTTGCACATTTATCAAGGCCAAATTGCATCCTGATGTCATCACTGAATTGTTTAACAATCGCTAGTAGGCCTTTGAGTTGTTGGTCATTTTTTGCAAAGAGCTTTAAATCATCCATGTAAATGAGATGATTTATATTTTTATCAAATATTTTATAACCATACTGTGCATCATTGAGCAATTTTGAGAGCGGTATTAGGGCTAGACAGAAGAGGAGTAGTGATAGTAAGTCACCCTGGAAAATGCCACATGAAATTCTTACATCTCCAGCATTTAGAAATTCATTGTTGTTGTTATTATTATTATTATTATTATTATTATTATTATTATTATTATTATTATTATTATTATCATCATCATCATTATCATTATCATTGTTAGGAGAATTGGCTAACTCGTTACTGCACCGGACAAAATGTGCTAAGCGGCATTTCGTCCGTTTTTACGTTCTGAGTTCAAATACCGCCGGGGTCGACTTTGCGTTTCATCCTTTCGGAGTCGATAAATTAAGTACCAGCTGCGTACTGGGGTCGATCTAATCGACTAGCCGCCTCCCACCAAATTTCAGGGATTGTGTCTATAGTACAAAGGATTATTATTATTATTGAGTGACAAATTGCTTCTGAGTTCAAGTTCCAACAAGATCAGCTTTGTTTTTCATCCTATCAAGAAATGAAGTACCAGCCAAATACAGAAGTTGGTGTAATCGATTTTTCCCCCTCCCCTCAAAATTGCTGACCTTATACCAAAATTAGAAAGAATTGGCTCTGGTGCACCAATTAATTTCTAAAATAGGTGCAACTATGAGGTAAGAAGTTTGCTTCCCAACTACATGGCTCCGGGTTCAGTCTCGCTGTGTGGCACCTTGGGCAAGTGCCTTCTACTATAGCCCCGGGCCGACAAAAGTCTTGTGAGTGGACTTGGTTGACGGAAACTGAAAGAAGGCCGTCCTTTATATGTGGTGTGTGTGTGTGTATGGGCGCGTCTTTGTGTCTGCGTTTGTCCCCCACCACCATTTGACAACCGATGCTGATGTGTTTACGTTCCTGTAACTTAGCGGTTTGGCTAAAAGCACCGATAGAGTGTGTGTCATATTTTGAAAAAAAAATAACAATAAAATAAGTACTAAGATCCATTCAACTACAACGTCTTCGAGGCGGTGCCCCAGCATGGCCACAATCTAATGACTGAAACAAGTAAAAGGTAAAAATATATCGGGAGTTGTCCCCATTACCTTTGGTTTAGTTAAGTAACGTTAGCAATGTTTACCTCTTCTTGATAAAGGAATAGCTTCAGTTAATTAAATCTCTTCGTTGTATATAGTCTCATAGCTCTGCCAAGTATTTCATTGGATTTCTAAACAAAACGCTTTATTCTAAATGTTCTCATTCCAGCCTACCTGGCAGATATAAGAACCGAGTCATTTGGTAATCTGACCTGAAGCCTTAATGAATGAGATGGACGATTTATTTCTTATCCACAGCAAAACGTAAGCTCTATGAGTCACTTCAGAAGTGAGTGGCATGTTTAGAAAACATTTACATTCTTGCTCTTGCAAGCGTTTTTATGTTGATTTTATCTTTTATTTTCCACTTTTTTCGGTCATTGGACTACGGCCATGCGGGGGCACTGCTTTGAGGGGTTTAGTTGAACAAATAGAATCCAAAATTTATTTTCTAAAGTCTGGTATTTATTCTATCGCTCTCTTTTGCCAAACTTCTAAGTTATAGGGATGTAAACAATTCAACAACCAGTTGTCAAATGGTGGGAGGAGAAACACACACACACACACACACACACACACAGATAGATAGATAGATAGATAGATAGATAGATAGATAGATAGATAGATAGATAGATAGATAGATTTAAGAATTACATTGTCGGACAAATAAAGGAACACATGGAAAACCACACAGAAGACGTGGACATACTCTTCCCTCGTCACTTATCATCCAAAAATCATGACAATTTCGCGCCTTTAACAATAAGACTGTTTCACCTTGGTGGCATTAGCAGTAAAAAGCTGTTGGAAATGAATGAGTGAAAATAGAGGAGGGCGACAAAATAAACAAACGGTAATTGACAATAGAATAAGACAAGACATATTAGAAAACGATACAGGTAAGAGACAATATTGATACCAGACGTGCATAAATAACGCTAATGGAAAACGATGCCCTATAGGGCTTGAAAAGGAGAGCATAGAGATGTGTGTGTGTGTGTGTGTACATACTTACACACACACACTATTATAAGAGCTGAGCTGCAAAATATTCACAGAACTGTTACACAGATTTTCACGTTCCCGTTCGTCGGAGAGTTTTAATGAATACTAAGAGAAGCAGTGTGTGTGTGTGTGTGTGTGTATGTCATCATCATCAACGTTGTTGAACGACCGTCTTATATATATGTGTGTGTGCGTGTGACGGGCTTCTATATAGTTTCCCCTGTACCAAATTCATTCACATTGGTCAGCCTGGGGTTGATCATTGAGCAAGGAGGACACTTACACAAAGTGCTGTGCAGTGGGACTGAACCACAAAGTGAGCCTTTTTGTTTTTTAATAAACAGAACACTTTATTCCACATTCCCCAATTCACTAACACAGGCAGGTAGGTATTGGATCGTTTCAGAAATACAGCTGATTGTGCTTGCATAGTTTAGAAAACGCCGTATTTACATTTTTTTATTATTCTACTTGTTTCAGTTATTTGACTGCGGCCATGCTGGAGCACTACCTTTAGTCGAGCAAATCGAACCCACAACTTATTCTTTGTATGCCTAGTACTTATTTTGTTGGTCTCTTTAGTTGAACCGCTAAGTACTTATTCTGTTGGTCTCTTTAGTTGAACCGCTAAGTACTTATTCTGTTGGTCTCTTTAGTTCAACTGCTAAGTTACAGGGACGTAAACACACCAGCATCGGTTATCAATCGATGTTGGGGAGGACAAACACACACAAACATGTACACACGCATATATATATACAACAGGTTTCTTTCAGTTTCCATTTACCAAATCCACTCATAAGGCTTTGGTCGGCCCGAGGCTACAGTAAAAGACACTTGTCCAAGGTGCCACGCAGTGGGACTGAACCCAGAACCATGTGGTTGGTAAGCAAGCTACTTACCACACAGCCATTCCTGCACATGTGTATAAGTTGCACTATTTTAAACTTAATTTTAACTGAAAATAACTAGGGTGTGACTTACGGGGCAAAGCTAAAACTATGAACGGGGATATTTTGAACCAAGATTTTACACAAATGTGACTTATACATGAGCAAATATGATATTCTTTTTTCGTCCGCCCTTAACTCTCTGCAACCCCGCTCGTCTCCCATTCAAAGACTCGAAAAATTGTGGCCATTGTCTTTTTCTTTTAAGAAAAAAATTATTTATGAAAATAAATAATAATAATGATATACTTGGTGATTTCAGTATAGTTTAGGAAATAGTCAACATTTTTTTTTTATATTTTTGGGGTGTTCGTTTTTTTTAATATTTTTTATCTATTTATTATTATTATTATTTTGGCTCTTACAACCTCCTGCCCTGACATTTCTCACAAATCAAAGCCTTTGAGAACTAAGAGCATTGTCCTTGTTTTCAGACAATATTTTTGTTAAATACACCAATACAACCATTAATCATGCTGAAAGATGATAAAAATCAAACATCAACAACACAAACAACAAACAATAAACTATCATTTCATTTGTGTATGTCTATGTTGTTTTCTTTCTCTTTTTTTTTTCCACTTGTTTTGTTCCGCATTTTATTGACTTTGTTGTCTTCTATGCTTTTTGCTTAATATTACTATTATCATTATTATTATCATTATTAATATTATTATTATTATTATTATTATCATCATCATCATCGCCATCATCATTCTTTAAATATATTTATATTTTGATATTTTTTTTTTTTTTACTATAAACATTTTTTAATCATTTTTTTTTTAAACATTAGCTTGTCCGTTGAATTGTGAACATATAATGAACGGGGTTTATAGAAGGATGACAGCAAATGTGAGTATGTGTGTGCTTGTAAACATCCCCCCCACACACACACACACATATACATATGCATTGATATTATATATATATATATATATATATATATATATATATATATAATTACATTATATTATATTATATCACACTGAGGACACAACCGTTCAAGTTCAAACTCTTTATTAACAGGTTTTATGGGAAAGGGGTCTGTTTTTTCAATGTCTTTTTTTCTTTCTTTCTTCCCCATATTATCTTAGTTTTTGAAGCCTAGTTCAGAACAATAAGGTTCCGAACGCTATCGAAGTTACAAAACCTTCTCAGCCACTGTTATCATCATTTTCATTCAGGAAGATAGGACCGAGGTCTTGAAAAGTCAATGGACATAGGAATATTATTGTTCTGAATGAGACATAAAACAAAATTGAAAAACTAAAAAATAAATTAAATTAAAATAGATAATAAAATTAATAAAAAAATATTAAACCTGAAAACAGTTGTCTTTAATATAACATTTTAAGGAAAAGCTATATCCAAGCAGTCACAAACATTCACAGACGTACATAGACATACATACATATAGATATGAGTGCTGTGTGTGTGTGTGTGTGTGTGTGTGTGTGTGTGTACACATATATACATAGTTTAATATGATTTGGGTAAAAACCTTGTAGAATGTTATGCAAAGCTTGTCCACTGTTAGTGGCTACCTGATGTCATCAGACAGTGGAAATTTCCTTGCTACTGGATATACTACAACTGTTTCAAACATGTGTTGAAATAATTGGAGTGATTTTAATTAAAACATGTCATTCATTCCTTTTTCAATCATTTCTCTCTCTCTCTCTCTCTCTCTCTCTCTCTCTCTCTATCTATCTATCTATCTTTGTATATATATATATATATATATATATATATATATATATATAGAGAGAGAGAGAGAGAGAGAGAGAGAGACAGGCAGACAGGCAGACAGGCAGACTGACAGACAGACAGGCAGACAGACAGACAGGCAGACAGACAGACAGACAGACAGACAGACAGACAGGCAGACAGACAGACAGGCAGACAGACAGACAGACAGGCAGACAGACAGACAGACAGACAGACAGACAGATAGATACAAACACACACATCGATATACACATATATTCACATATGTACACACACTCATATATAAGCATACATTATAGAGACACTCACATGTATATATAACATGTTTATATATATAGATGAAAAATACATATCTTTAATTACAATTCTTTTTTGTTTGTTTGTTTGTTTGTTTGTTTAAAAGTCAAAACAATCCAAGTTAAAAAACTTAACGATACAAGTCAACAGTTAGTGTTAACCTGATATATTGAAATAACCAAGTAAAAATACTAACCATTGATGTATGTTATTATTATAAATTATTAACAACTTCTATTGTTTTGGCTTTTAAAAAATAATTTAAAATTTTTATCTATCAGACAATGCTTATGAAAACTATAAATATACACAAGCACACATCATATATACATTATATATATATAATGTGAAGGTGCCTGGCCTAGTGGTTAGGCGTGTTGCATTCATGGTCGTAAGATTGTGGGTTCAATTCCCAGAGCAGCAGTGCATTGTGTTTTTGAGAAAAACACTTCATTTCATGTTGGTCCAGTCCACTCAGCTGTAAATGGGTAACCCTGCAACGGACTAACCTTCCAATCAGAGGGAATGTTGGCCTGCTCGCCATGCCAGCAGGATGGCATCATTCAAAAGTTAAAATGATACAAAATGCATTGTGACCAGCGTTGTATAACAACAACCAATAGTGTGCTCAGTCACATTATATATATACAGGGTGGCCTAAAAGTAGGTTTACAGTTATTCAACTATCTCTTTCACATTCATATATTAACAGTTTA
Source organism: Octopus bimaculoides (assembly GCF_046866305.1). NCBI lineage: Eukaryota > Metazoa > Mollusca > Cephalopoda > Octopoda > Octopodidae > Octopus > Octopus bimaculoides. The sequence continues at coordinate 96,572,768 of NC_142933.1, forward strand.
GATCTTAATTATAAAAAAATATGAAACCATTATTCTATGCTAATTTCGTTAATTTTGTCAAGCTCCCTTCTCAGTTCGTAAGATACAAATTTAACTGTAATAAAATGTTTTAAAAGAAATTTAAAGTGCCTACATGATAACTGTAAACCTACTTTTGGGCCACCCTGTATATATATATATATATATATATATATATATATATATATATATATACACACACACACAACACATATAAATATATAGATATATACACACACACATTATATGTAAATATATATATATTCTTTAATTCTTTGACTGTGGGCATGCTAGAATACTGCCTTTAGTCAAATAAATCGACCCCAGGACTTATTCTTTGTAAGCCTAGTACTTACTCTATCGATCACCTTTGCCAAACCGCTAAGTTATGGGGACATAAACACACCAACATCGGTTGTCAAGCAATGTTGGGGAGGGGGGACAAACAGACACACAAACATACATATATGACTGGCTTCTTTCAGTTTCCATCTACCAAATCCACTCATGAGGCTTTGGTCAGCTCGAGGCTATAGAAGAAAACACTTGCCCATGGTGCCATGCAGTGGGACTGAACCCAGAACCATGTGGTTGCTAAGCAAGCTACTTACCACACAGTCACTACTGCACCTATAGCTACTTACCACACAGCCACACAAACACATCCATACATGCACATATACAAACACACATAAGCTCACTCAATGACACACACACACATACACACTCATTTTCTTTCATTTAGAGAACATGATTACAGATTTCGCTCCTACTGCCACTTGAAACCCTATCACCACCATCAGTCAACACTAAAAGCTGATGATTTTTTTTCATCATTGGATAACAAGTAGCACTCAAACAACCAGGAATGAGAAATGGGGATTAACATTAGATCCATCATTAATCAGGAATGATATGAAATCCATCAGGAGCAAAGAGTGACGTACAATTCATTTTGAGTGACATGTGATATAGAATCAGTCTTGAGTGAAGTGCGACACTCAGTCCATCAGTGTGAAACATAGCGCACAATCCATCATGAGTGAAATGTAAAATTCAATCTGTCATGAGTGAAGTGTGACACTCAATCTATCATGAGTGAGAAGTGGAGACAGAAGACATGTTATTACCAAAAGTTTGTTGTGGTATAGGACAATGTGGTGTGTAGTGGTGTAGAATTTAGTTTGACTGAATGTATAATGCAGTGTATAAAATGAGGTTTGTGTGTCATATCATGGTGTGTGTTGTAGCAGTATCTGTTGTAGTGGTGCATGTTGCAGTGGTTTGTGTTGTAGTGGTGTGGGGTATAGCACAATGTAATGTGATGCATAGTGGTATGTAATCTGGTTTAGTGTGGTGTATAACAGGGTGTGTAAAGTAAAGTAGTATGTAGTATAGGTTATTGTATAGTATAGCGTGTATAGTATAGTGTGTACACTATACTACAGTGTGGGACATAGCATGGTGTAATGTGATAAGTAATGTAGAGAGTGGTTTAATTTGTGTTAAAGGGTTGGTAAGAGTTGGGGTCATGTAGGGGTGACATAGTGAGGTGGAGAGGTTCAAGTATATAGCAGAGAGGTTGTTATTTTCATTTAGTCCCAGATCAGAACTGATTAAGCAAACCTATGATCAAAGGCATTCCAACCATGGCCATTGTCTCTATTATTCAGACAGTGTAATCTACACTAGACTAGCACCAAATTGTCCTTTTTTTTAAAAAAAGATGATAACATGTGAGGAAGATTTGGTTGCTATTTCTAGCAGATGGAGTGATTAAACCTATAATCCAACCATAATGCTCCTGTCTTTTATTCAGACGCAGTGCAACCTACACTACACTAGCACCAAAGTGTCCATTTCTTTTTTTAAAAAAAGAGGTAGGATCAGAGGAAGGTTTGGCTGCCATTTCTAGCAGATGGAATGACTAAACCTCTGATCAAAGGCATTCCAACCATAACAATTCTGTTATGGTACACAGCAGACCATAGACTACACTAGCCAAAAGGGACATTTTGGCTAGTGTAAAATAGTAGGATATGAGGAAGATTTGGCTGCTATTTCTAGCAGATAGAGTGACTATGTAAACAATTTCATTAGCTCATCGCATAGAGATACTAACATGGTGTGACTTGGTGATATTATGTAATGTAGTAGTGTTACATAGAGCTGTCTTGTTATGACATGAGGTGGCACAATGTAGTGTGATCGTCTTATGTGTTATGATTGTCTTATGTGTTATGATAGTCTTACATCTTATGTGTTATGATAGTCTAATGTAGTTCATAGCAGTATTATATAGTGTGGTGGTATTTTGTTGTTCGTTAGCCTTATACAGGGGTGTGAGGTGATGGTTATATGAGGTGGTGTTCTGAAGTGGCACGACAAGTCTTATACGGTGTGGCATCATTGGTTGTTTTATTTTAATTCTTTCCAACAGACATGTTTGGGCCTTGCAGACTGACTCATCAACTAGATTCGACAGATATCACAGCTGAATTGGATGATGCAGAAGCTGAAAAGAGATGGAAACAGGGATATGCATCAGTAAAAATGCAGACAGATAAAAAAAACAAAATGTGGAGGAGGGGGCGTGTGTGTATTCTTTTTTTTTTAATTCTTTTATTTGTTTCATTCATTTGGCTGCGGCCATACTGGAGCAATGCTTTTAGTCGAACAAATCGACCCCAGGTCTTATTCTTTGTCAGCCTACTACTTTTTCTATTGGTCTGTTTGGCCGAACTGAATGAAACAAGTAAAAGATTAAAAGAATAAAAGAATGCCAACATCATCTTCATCGCCACAAGGCCCGAAATTTTAGGAGAGGGGGCCAATCAAGTAGATCGATCCCAATACGCAACTAGTACTTAGTTTATCGACCTGAAAGGATGAAAGGCAAAGTCGACCTCGGCGGAATTTGAACTCAGAACGTAAAGACAGACGAAATACCGCTAAACATTTCGCCCGGCGTGCTAATGTTTCTGCCAGCTCACCACCTTCTAAATAATTTCTTATTTCTTCACTGCCCACTAGGGGGCTCCACACAGAGGGGACAAACAAGGACAGACAAACGGATTAAGTCGATTATATCGACCCCTTCTAAATAATTTCTGTCTGGCTAGCACATTCTTAGAAGACATTGGTAGGGCTGGAGCTAATACCAAAAGACACTTGCCCAAAGTGTTGTACAGTAAAACGGGACCCAAAACTACACGATTACAAAGCAAATTCTCAACCACTCGACCATATCTTCTCCTATAAATATTTATATATTTCTATGAAACCATTGTCAAAAAAAAAAAGAAAAAAGAAAAAAAAAACCACTGGAAATTTTAAACACGTAAAGCATAAAATTATAAATATAAAACAAAAATATAGACGTTAAAATTGGCATGGTTCCTGTTTTTCGATCAATAACTTTTACTTAGAAGCCATTTAGCAAAGACTGTAGCATAGGTTAAACAAAAAAGGTCATTGTTCATAGAAGGAGTATCATCATCATCATCATCATCATCATGTAATGTCCATTTTTCTAGACAGAATTTGATGAAGCAGATTTTTCCACAGCTGGATGCTCTTCCAGTTGCCAACTCGCACCTATCTCCAAACAAGGAAATATTTACCCACGCAGTTTCATGGGAAACTGGAAATAAAAGACACTGCTTGTGCGACAATGATGCTCGCTTACTGCCATTGCATGATGTGAAGACAAATGTAGGCATGCACACACATGAAGATTGGCAAAAGTAAGGACATCTGGCCGTGGAAAATGTGCCTCGGCAAATTCTAACTGACCCGTGTGAGTATAGACAAATAAATGGTTAAAGCAATAACAATATTGATGCTGATGATGATGATGATTTGTGATGGTGGTGGTGGTGGTGGTGGTGGTTTTGTGTGGAGGTGGTGATGTGGTGGTGGTGATGTTGACGATGATGATGATTATGATGGTGATGATGATGATGGTGGTGGTGGTCATTATGATGATGATGATAATGATGATGATGGCAATGAGATGATGATGATGACCATGACAATGATGATGACGACAATGATGATGATGATGATGACGACGACGATGACAATGATGATGATGATGATGATGATGATTGTATTTATTTTCTAAGCAAAACCAATATAGACTAGCATATTCTGCCTCTAATTTCTAAATCCTGTCTTCAAATCTGGTATTTGAAGTCTGAATGAAATATAATATTCAGTCAGCTTTCATGTCAAGAGACTATCCCTTACATGCTGAGACTTGGGGGGGAAACTGTCATTTCATCTCATAAGCCGGTCAGGATTTGTTTACAAAGAGAGGATTAGCCACTGTAGAAGCAAACATACTGATACGTAGAGCAGCTGATACAAAAGATTAGCTGCTATAGAAATTCCTATGTTGATACAGGGATCAGCTGTTGCAAAAAGCTATGAGTAAATGTTTATGTGTATATGTGTATGTATCAATGTTTCTTCCTTAGAAAGATAAAAATAAAAATAATGGCATAAAAGAAGTTTTATTTTAACATTGAATATGGAAATACCTCACAATATATCACCTTCAGGTTGTCTTTAATATTTTATTCTTTCGGACAATTCTTCTACAACTTGACTCCAGCGACTTTAACATTTTGCCTACAAAGCCTATCCTACACTATATTTTCCTTAATACCTGCAGACTAATTTTGTTATGAACTAGAGGTTTGTTTTAATTTTTTTTAACCATATAGGTGCAGGAGTGGCTGTGTGGTAAGAAGCTTGCTTCCCAGCCACATAGTTCCAGGTTCAGTCCCACTGCGAGACACCTTGGGCAAGTGTCTTCTACTATAGCCCCAGCCCGACCAAAGCCTTGTGAGTGGATTTGGTAGAAAGAAGCCCATCGTGTGTATATATATATATATATATATATATATATATATATATATATATATATATATATATTAGAAGGTTTGGAGGTGATGTACAGGTATTATATATTAGAAAAAATAAGGTACTCAGAGATCTAGATGGTTGTACATTTACAGATTTTTATTAATATGTCACATGTTTTTATACATTATATATTAGCACTTGCATCTATTCTAGTAGAAATTAGAATCTGAAGATTCTACTAGAATAAATGCAAGTGGTACTATATATGATTTATAAAAACATGTGACAAATTAATAAAAATCTGTAAATGTACAACCATCCAGATCTCTGAGTACCTTATTTTTTCTAATATATATATATATATAAATATATATATATATATATATATATATATATATATATATATATATATATATATATATAGAGAGAGAGAGAGAGAGAGAGAGAGAGATACATACATACATATATATACATATATGTATATATACATACATCTGTATACATACATATATATGTATGTATGTATTTGTGAGTCTGTGTTTGTTCCCCCACATCGCTTGAAAACTGATGTTGGCGTGTTTACATCCCCATAACTTAGCGGTTCAGCAAAAGAGTCTGACAGAATAAGTACTAGGCTTGCAAAGAATATATTTTGGGGATTATATAACTGACGAGATGCCGGAGCAGTTTTCCACCCCGACATCCAAAACTCAGAGTCTTATTATGGCAACCAAATAATTGTCACATATTATATTACAGATATATATCATCATCATCATCATCATCATTAACGTCTGCTTTCCATGCTAGCATGGGTTGGACGATTTGACTGAGGACTGGTGAAACCAGATGGCTACACCAGGCTCCAATCTGATTTGGCAGAGTTTCTACAGCTGGATGCCCTTCCTAACGCCAACCACACAGAGAGTGTAGTGGGTGCTTTTATGTGCCACCGGCACGAGGGCCGGACATTAAATGATGATGATGTAATATATATATATATGTGTGTGTGTGTGTGTGCGCGCGTGTGTGTGTGTGTAACATATATATATATATTACATACAAAGAGGATCACAACATACAAATTGCCAGGTCTCGTTGTCAGTTGTACATTTTAGAAATAAATGTTCCATTCTTGAATAAAAGACCACTCACAATATAATTAAGCTTATCTCTGCTGCCGACGTTTTGAAGCAATGTGAAACATCCAGTGAACCAAAACTGGCCACAAAGTGAAGAAAAGAAATGTCTTGAAAGAAATATCTTGGAAAGGCCACCAGGAGGAAATCTGAAAAGATATATAAATATAAAATAAAAACAGAAACAGAAATGAAAAAGAATAAAGAAAATATATTTTAAAAAGAATTAAATATAAAGCACTGGCATGGTTAATAGGTAAAAGTATGGCTGTGTGGTAAGAAGGTTGCTCCCTAAACACATGGTTCCAGGTTCAGTCCAACTGTGTGGCCAGACATGTTGCACATGGAAGAAAAGAAATAAGCAACACCGCTGGTATGACAGTGATGTTCACTTACAACCATTACATGATGTCAAGACAAGGGCACATACAAATGTATGTGCGCACGCACACACACACACATAGTGTAGAGTACTACAGTAGTTACTCAAGGACTAAGAGTTTCAATCTGAAACACTTTTATTCAGACTCAATAATTCCAAGAGCTTTATAGTTTTGTCAGGAAAATCAATACAATACTTCAAAATGACCATTAACATCACATGAATACAATCTATAAATTTGAAAACTTACTGACATAATTGGTTGTGAAAGTGAAATGGAATATGTCTATGCATATAATATATGAGTGTGTGTGTATGTGTGTGCGTGTGTGTGTGTGCATACATGCTAATAAACATGTACATATATACACCTATGTATACACATAGGCATGCATGTATATATATATATATATATACATAGAGAGAGAGAGAGACCAAAGTGTATGTATGCTGCCATATGTATGTAAAAGGGAATACAAAAAATGGGACAAGAATGCAAAACATCCAGACAGTTAGATGATACAAAAAAGGGACAACAGAACAACCAGACAGATGATAGAAAAAGGGACAAGAAAAAACAAGGAAATTGCAAAGATAATCTGGAACTCGACTGAGGAAAGAAAACTTCGAATGACCCATCATTGTCTTTTTCTTGTCCCTTTTTGTATCATTTAACTGTCTGCATGTTTTGTGTTCTTGTCCCATTTTTTGAATTCCTTTATATATATATATATATATATATATATATATATATATATATATATACACACATGCATGCACTCATAGAAGCAAAGATATATATATATATATTCAGGCTAGGACTATGGGCCATACGTCCCCTGCCCAATTCAGGATCACAACATATAGGTACACTGCGGCATAATTTCTTTTCCTCAACAGGCCCTGCACTGTTTAACATTGTCCCAAAACAGATAAAAGAAGAAAAGGATCCTATCAGCTTTAAACGGAGTCCAGACAGATTTCTTCAAGGAATACCAGATAAGCCACCCATACCTGGATACAACTCACTCAACAAGAACTCGCTACTTGAATGGACCATAAACAAAACTTAACTTATAAAGGATTTAGATAATCCTATCAGGTGGTGCTGTTTAGTTAGACATGGCCTGGACCAATCTTTAATCGAAACATATCTAAATTTATCTAAGTTTAATATGTTTTGCTAAAATTGCTGTTTCTTTTCATATATCATCAGAAAAAGGTAATTAACATTCATTAAAATGACAGATCTATCAGACTTTCTTAGAGGTCAAATTGTTGGTGCTTGTATGGCAGGCGCTAGCGTAACAAAAACAGCCGAAATGTTTGGTGTATCAAGAAGTACTGTCTCAAAAGTAATGACAGCCTTTGAGAAAGAGGGAAAAACCTCCTTGTCGAAACAAAAGTCCAGAAGAAAACCAAAACTTTCAGATAGGAACCATCGGACTCTCACACGAATTGTTAGAAAGTATCACAAAAGTACAGCTCCCAAAATTACTGCAGAGCTTAATGACCACCTCGAGAACCCAGTTTTCACAAAAACTGTTCGCTGGGAGCTGCACAAAGCCAGATTTCACGGGAGGGCTGCAATAAGAAAACCACTACTTTCAAAAACAAACGTTGCAAAGCATTTAGAGTGGAGTAAAAACCTACAGAATTGGTCCCTAGAGCAGTGGAAGAATGTCATTTTCTCGGATGAGTCATCCTTTACCTTATTTCCAACCACCAGCCGAGTATACATGTGGAGACAGCTAAAAGAAGCATTTGACCCAGCCTGTCTTCTTCCAACTGTTAAACATGGAGGAGGATCTGTGATGATCTGAGGGTGCTATATCTTGGAAATACACCAGCCCATTGGTTTCCTTTCATGACAGAATTATTAGTCAAGACTATTTAAGCATTTTATCTGATCAATTTCATCCTATGGTTGTGCAACACAATCTTTCGGGATGATAATGCACCAATTCACACAGCTAAAGTTGTTACTGAATGGCACGAGGAACATTCAAGTGAAGTTGAACATCTTATCTGGCCACCGCACTCTCCAGATCTCAACATCATTGAACATTAATGGTGCATTTTAGAAAAACAAATAAGAAGTCGATATCCTCCACCATTATCACTACAAGAACTGGAGACTGTTTTAGCTGAAGAATGGATGAAACTTCCTTTGGAAACAATTCAAACTTTGTACGAGTCCATACCTCGTAGAATTCAAGCTGTAATTACTGCCAAAAGTGGTCCTACCCCATATCAAAATAAATTTGTTTGAAATTTTAAGGTGTTTCCGTTATTTTATCCAATCCCTATATCTATTAAAGCTTCCACACAGTTTCTGTCTACCAAGGTGCTCACACTCAAGGGCATTAGATGACCCAGTGCTATAGTAGAAGACACTTGCCCAAAGTGCCATGCAGCAGGACTGAACCTAAAACCACTTGGTTGTGAAGCAAATTTATTAACCACACAGACATGCTTGCACTTCAATATATACATACATTTACACATACACACAAACTTATGTATGTATGTATGTACATATGTAGGTATGTATGTATGTACGTATGTATGTGTATATGTGTGTGTATGTACGTGTGTATACATGTGTTTATGTATGTATGTGTGCATGCATGCATGCATGCATGTGTATGTGTGTATGTGTGTATATATGTATGTATGTATGTATGTATGTATGTATGTATGTATGTATGTATGTATGTATGTATGATGCATCTGTGCATGTATGTATGCATACTCACACACAGAAAGCAGGAGAGAGGTGAAGAACATATAGAGATAGAGGGAGAGAGAGTTACAGAAAAAACTGATATATATATATATATATATATATATAAGTAGATATACATAAATATAGATTGATAAAGATGTTGATATGTGTATATGTGTATACAAAAAGCTAACAGCAAATGATTAGCATTCATAATACTTAAAGGTGCTAAATGTGTTAATGCATTCATAGAAAAATGATAAAATGATGAAACTAAATTTTCAAAAAAAATAAAATAAATAAAAATAAATAAATAAAAAATTAAAAAAAGAAAAGAGGCAAAATATTTGACATGTTGCATGATTTAGTAGAGATTTGCCTGCAACGCGAAAAAATATATCAGCAAAGCCAGATAAAGCAGGTTTGAACAAACTACAGAGTTTGTATTGCTTTATCGACATTATTTGGCATGGAAAGGGTTAAAGGGTGTTTATGAAAGTATGAGGATGCCAACAAACATAGCATACATTTCGACCGTTATGCAGGAACCAATGGAGTGATAAAACAGTGCTACTATGAGCCAACAGGGAAGGCTTCTCTGTGGTCGCCAAAGTTGCTAGCATTAGCAACCAAATATCCTTCAAAATAGATTCTATTATTCGATTATAAGAAAAGAAGGGCACACAGAGAAACCAATAGGGAAGGGTTTTATGTGGTTGCCAAGCTGCTAGAATTAACAACCAAATATTCCTCAAAACACATTGTTATTCTATTATAAGAAAAGGACACATAGAAGCCAACAGGGAAAGCTTCTCTGTGGTCACTGAAGTTACTAGAATTAACAACCAAATATTCTTCAAAATAGATTCTATTATTCTATTATAAGAAAAAGACACTTAGAAGCCGATAAGGAAGGCTTCTATGTAGTTGCTTAAGATGCTAGAATTAACAACCAAATACCCCTCAAAGCACATTATATTATTTTAATAAAAAAAGCACATTAAATTACATATCCCTCAATAGATTTATATATGAGAATGAGATGAGATGATCACAAGTGAAACAATTTTTGATTAGAGATTTAATCAATTGGAGCTAAGTTGGTAATAAACAAAAACAACAATAAATTATGTGACCGAATTAGTTGTAAACTGAAGAACATTTTAATTTTAATTTTTTTTTTTTTTTAATGGAAAATAGCCAAGACAGCTCTACACAGACTTTGTGCTAAAACACCTCATGTTGTATGTAAATATGCACATACAACATAAATATATAGACACACACATATATGCACACATATATGCATATATATATATATATATATATATATATATATATATATATATATATATATATATATATACATATATATATATCAAATATATAATATTTATAATAATGAATTTGTTTAACGAAAAGAGAGAATGGAGAATAACCAATTTTTTTATTTATGCAGTCATTTAATTTCTTATAAACTGAGTCACTATTATTTCTCCTCTACCAGAAAGCATACAGTCTCTTTAGAGACAAATGGGTTGTCGGGCAGGACAATGTACAAAGAATAGGTAAATCAACCAACTGAAAGTACATAAACTCAAACATGCTAACCAGCATTATCAATCAGTAGAAGTGCATATTGGTACCCACTTGGATTATATATACCCATGAACCAAAAATTCTGAAAAGTTTGTAAACTAGACTATAGATATATATAGTAGGCATCTATATATAGATATATATAGTAGGCATATATATAGTGAGGCCCAATGTTCGGAGGTCGTGCTTCACCACCTCATCCCAGGTCTTCTTGGGCCTACCTCTTCCACAGGTTCCCTCAACTGCTAGGGAGTGGCACTTTTTCACACAGCTATTGTCATCCATTCTCGCCACATCATGACCATACCAGCGCAATCGTCTCTCTTGCACACCACAACTGATGCTTCTTAGGTTCAACTTTTCTTTCAAGGTGCTTACGCTCTCTCTAGTATGCACACTGACATTACACATCCATCGGAGCATACTGGCTTCATTCCTTGTGAGCCTACGCATGTCTTCAACAGTCACAGCCCATGTTTCACTGCCATGAAGCATGGCTGTTCGTACACATGCGTCATACAGTCTGCCTTTTACTCTGAGCGAGAGACCCTTTGTCACCAGTAGAGGTAAGAGCTCTCTGAACTTTGCCCAGGCTATTCTTATTCTAGCAGCTACACTTTCAGCGCACCCTCCCCCACTACAAACTTGGTCACCTAGATAGCGGAAACTATCAACTACGTCTAGTTTTTCTCCCTGGAACGTGACAGCAGTTGTTTTCTGCACATTCACAATGTTTATTGCTCCTGAACATCTGCTACATACAAAAACTAACTTCCTAGTTAACCTTCCTTTGATATTGCTGCACCTCTTATGTGTCCATAGCTTGCACTTGGTGCATCTTATAGAGTTTCTGCCTACACCTTTTCTACAGATCGAGCAGGGCCATCTACCTGAAGGGATTTGTGTTTTGTCTACCTTCCTACTTATTGGGACTTTGGTTTTAGCGAGGTTGACTCTAAGGCCCTTCGATTCTAGTCCTTATATATATGTATATATATATATATATATATATATATATGCACACACACACATACACACACACCCACACAGATATATATATACAAAAGAGAAACAGAGATAGAATGACTGACATACATTCATTTTTTTCCAAATTTGTGTAAATAGGTATTAAATAAAGTTACAACCTGGTCTGGTTGTCACGTTTTTTATTATTATATTTAAAAACAATTTTTTTACAATGTTGAAGTATGTTAAACATTAAAAAGATATTTTGTAATGTTCATAAAATTCAATTAGTGCTTTCATACATTCATAGTAATCATCAGATTTCAAAATGTATTTAACTGACAATATGCATGTATATGTATGTACACACACACACACACACACACACACACACACACACACACACACACACACACACATACACACATTTATGCAGGCAAAGACAGAGACAGAGCAGCATATATACATACAAACTTGCATATACAAACACACATACACGGAGTTACTTATTCTTTATCCAAAATTCCAAAGTCTGAAATTTTTTCAGGTGAGAGGAGCAAAGCGAATGCAAAGTGAATATGAAAGCACTAGGAAAGGTTTGAAAGCCAACAGACTATTATAGGTGAGAAAAACATGAAGGTATAGATTAAACAGTGAAAGTGGTGTGTAGCCATGTCATGTGGCTGCCAAGCTGAAATCAATGTGTGATAGAGTGGATTTGTTTTGGTGAAAAGCAAAATGTTGCCAAAATAAAATTGTTACATGTACAACAGGACTAACATCGAATTGATATGAAACTTAACTTAATGGAATATATAAAAGCCATATTATGAATGTAAATAGATAACGTATTCAGATGTGGAGCTTATTCCTCAAGCCGTTCTATTTTACAGATGTGAATATAAAATCAGTCTAAAATCTGAAACATTCCTGGTTCCAAATATTTCACATATACACAGCTTACCAGCTACACATAAACACATACACACACACACACAACCAACACACACACACAGACACACACACAGACATACACAACATATATATAAATAATAAAAAAGCATACTTAAAAACATGAAATTTACATTAAATATCATCATGTATATACATAAATACAGATACATAAATACATATCATCATCATCATCATCATCATCATCATCGTTTAACATCCACTTTCCATGCTAGCATGGGTTGGACGATTTGACTGAGGACTGGTGAACCGGATAGCTGCACCAGGTTCCAATCTGATCTGGCAGAGTTTCTACAGCTGGATGCCCTTCCTAATGCCAACCACTCCCATCATCATCATCATCATTTAACATCCGTTTTCCATGCTAGCACACAAAACACAGACACACATGTACATACACACACATGTACACAAAAACATAAATATAAACCCACATTTGCACATATTAATAAACATGTGTATGCATGTTTGTGTGTGTGTGGGGGGGGGGGGAGTAATCAATCCAGTTTTGATGTTTGTGAGAGATGCCTTCGTCTGAAACATCAGGTCAATTATCTTCTCACAGCACACAATCATATCTAATGGCCAAGGAATCGCCCCAGCCAGCAAGTTAGGACTGGTAAGATAGGTAAATGAAAGGGGGAAAAAATAAGGGTAGTAAAAAAGAATTACATCTATCTTTGTTTATCATAGGGATGTGGTTCCCCAAAAACAAACAGTGATGAATGTATAGTGATGTCAGAGTTATCCATTTTTGGTGGTAACACTGATTTAATGACACACTACAATACCTGTAATAAGATACCTGTAATAAGTCCTAACTTTTATTACTGGAGGTAATGCGTTAACATACAAGGTTAATTGAAGGAAAGCTTATAATATTACATGAATATGTTCTGTTTGCATTTACATGTCTCCAAGTAAGTGAGGCGAATGTGTGTATGAGCGGACGTAAAGTGTGGCAGCTTGACTCGATGCCAGCCTAAGGCTAGACAGACATGGAGTGGCACAAATTTAGTTTTCCTTGCTTTATATAAGAAATGAACCAGAAGTCCCCAACTTCCACGTAAACCGGAAGCTTCCAGAAAGCTCTCAAACATTCTAGAAGCTCGAGGGAGATTACTCTCGTTAAATCCCTTCTCTGTTTTGCTTCCCGTTGTAGCCGCCAGGGTTCATTACAAATGAATCATCCACACACTTTCAATATGGAACAAATGGAAAATCCATTGACACCAAATTTGCAGACCACATCAATGAAGTTTCTACTGTCATGTATTTTCTTGATCTTCTCCATCTTTTCTCATAGAGAATACACTCATCTGTGTCATTTGTTAGAATTAGGTGCCTTCATATTTCCTCTGTTCCCCGGTCACCTGATGATGGGTACATGAATGTCTAAAAAGTATGCAGCCTCACAGCACAGTCATGCAAATACGAGCAATTGTCAGTGCATTCTGGGTGGCAGGGCATTGCAAGTGTTCGCTGAGGTGCGTTTTTGGCAGTACAAGCAGAAATCTTTGACTGATTGCCGACCTGTGTTATCACAGATCGATCCATGATAAGTGTGACACAGTTCAGAATTGTGTGTACCGTATTATTCTGGATCAGTGATAAAAGAGGCTAGATGTACAATGAAATGAGGGAGAAGAAAAGAGAGTACAAAAGACAGTAAATGAGGGAAAACACATGATAAAGAAAGCAACGAAAGATAGGGAGAAACAAAAATCTACATGTAACAAAAACCCGGCTAAAAAAAAAATATTCAAGGGAAATAACTCTTGATATCTTCCAAATAGCTAGTAGTTATGTCCCATAAGGATTTAGCTATTTGTACAGTCCGTGATTTATTCCAGTTTTCATAAAGCAAATTTATGACCCATGGAGTTTGTGTTGTGACTATTCAGTTTTTTTTTTTTTCATATATTAGGGTCTAAATGCAGACTTCTTTAGGTAAGATGAATGTGAGATTTTTATCTATATGGTCCTTCAAGCTGGCTGAAGGACCATATAGATCAGTGTTCTCAACTGCATCTCCCAAAGCCGCATGCGGCCCTCATCATCCTTCCAGCAGCTTCCAACGGTTTTCCCTCCATAAATATAATAAATGTTTCTTTAACTGACTTGTGATTTACTATTTTGGTGCATCCCCCTAAAAAATCCAGGTTTTGGGTCAGGTCTGGATATTAAAAAATTTCAGAACTACAGCTATTGAGGGTCTGTAGTTAGCACATGCTAAACATCTAAAATATGTGGTTGTGTGGAAGTTCATAGGGAGACTTACATTGGTTACTCTATGTTGCTTCACAAATGAATTTAATCTATGTACATGAGTTAAAGATCAATTATCAAGCTGTTTCCATCTGCAGTATCAGCCTTTGCCAAGCAATAGTTTATCATAAAATGCTGTATTGTAGTCAGGAAATGTTATACACATTTCAGTATCCAGCTTGTTTATGTATGGAAGCATGTAGATTCAGGTGATGGCCACTGAAGAAAGACACTAGCAAGGTGAACTCAGTGAGTGTGTGACAGATGCTCTGCAATTCGCATAGGTGAAAATTGCTTCAGACATAATCATGCTATTGGTGCAGTTGCTAATTTTTGTATACACATTGTATCTTTTGTTTTGTTTTAGGGGTAGTGTACACTTGTCTGCAATGAGTAGTAGAGACTGTCCAGAACAGTTGCAGGAGATTCTAAAGTCGTCTGGAGACTGTGGTTGAAGCCAATGGTGATTTTATTGAATAAATTTACTCTTTAGTATTTCAAGATATTTTAATGTATTTTGGTAAGTATATCTGTTAAAATGAGATGTCAGCGTTATTTTCATTTTTGTATAATTTATTCACCAAACCCTGTACTTAGTAAAGTTGCATGTGTTGTATGGAACTCTCAGTATTTTGGTCTTCTGTATGTGTGCAATATCTTTATATTCTTGAATAAGATTGTTGTTTCTGTTCAATATTCTCTGATGTTGCTGATAAGAAAGAGAACTGGCGTCTTTGGAAGATGTTTCATTGTTCCTTGTTGTGGAGCCATATCACAAAAATTTTGTAAGTTTGGAATCATTGTGCACCTGCACATGAAGAATAATGCCCTTGCATAGTGGGGGGGAGTGTCTATATGTCAACTGCACATGAGATTGTGTGTATGTTTTGTGGGAACATGCAGCTGCTACACAGATAGACATCTAAGACCACACCCAAAAACAGGCCACTCAGTTGGTTTGCATCAAGTCACCCACAAATATACTTTAACTTCTGACCTACAAATCTACTGCCTCCTCTTTCTGCCTTTTCTACAACAACCACAGTGACTGCTGCTCCTCGGTACTGGCTGATCTCATGTCACCTTTATTTAGACAGTCCTGGTTCACTCATCTCAGCTCCTCCTCACATTGACCCCCACACCTCTCCCATTGCGGCTATCATGGCTACCCCTCCTGATACCACTCCACCTCCTCCTCCTCCCCTAACCCTTCTTCTTTCCCTGTAGCTTACCCAAACACATCATATCTCTCTTGCCCTCCACCCCATATGAAGTATACCATCATTACTATCTTATTACTTCTTGTATCCCTTTGCCTCCTCAATACAGCTACCATTGGCAACACCCACCCCTATATCCACCCTTCAACTTTGCTCAATCCTCACAGGCATTGCCCTCACCTCCCCTCTCTTGCTTCCTCTATACCTTCCCTCAAACACTCTTACAAACCCTCACCCACACCTAGTTCCTCAGTTCCCACTCACCTCATACCCTGAGGTGCCGCCCAGACAGCCCCATCACACCATTATTTGTCTCTTTACAGCTGCAACTGATTCATTTCTAGCACTCTCCTAAGCATCCCTATGGCTACCCTACAAGAAGCTCCTCTCATCCAACTCCTTTTCCCCACACATTAACCTTCATCTGTAAGAAGCCCCTTCCCTCGGGTTACACGGGGTTGCAAGCTGCATGACGACCTCACGAGAAAAGCACTCAGTACACACTGTAAAGTGGTCAGTGTTAGGAAGGGCATCCAACCATAGGAACCTTGCTAAAACAGACACTGAAGTATGACACAACCCTTGGACCCATCAGAACATGTCAATCAATCCAACCCATGCCAGCTTGGAAAATGGACGTTAAATGAAGATTATGAAGAATAAGAAGAGAATAATATACGTGTGCATCTGTGTCTTTAATTTTTTACTTGTTCCAGTCATTTGAATGCGACCATGCTGGGGCATCACTTTGAAGAATTTTTGGTCAAATGTATCTACTCCAGTATTTTTTTTTTTTTCTTAAAGCCTGGTCCTTATTCTATCAGTTTCTTTTGCCAAACTACTAAGTTACCAGGACATAAATACACCAAATACTGGTTGTCAAGCTGTGGTGGGGGAACAAACACAGATACAAAGACACAGACACATAGATGTAGAGATACATATATACAACGGGCTTCTTTCAGTTTCCGTCTACCAGATCCACTCACAAACTTTTGGTCAGCCTGAGGCTATAGTAGAAGACACTTGCCCAAGGTGCCATGCAGTGGGACTGAACCCTGAACCATATGGTTGGGAAACAAGCTTCTCACCACACAGCCACATCTGTGCTTATATATGTGTGTGTACATATAATTGTATGTGTGAGTGTGTGTGTACATATAATTGTGTGTGTGTGTGTACATATAATTGTGTGTGTGTGTGTGTGTGTGTGTGTGTGTGTGTGTGTGTTTGTGTGCATGAGAAATTAGATTGTAAAATGTGATGGTGGGGAAATTCATCAAATGATAATAATTAATTAATTAATTCACACCTGAATCTGATAAACAAATTGTTAATGTTAAATAAAACTTACAGTTTTCTCCTTTCTACGACCTTCTTCCAGTGTATCCAACCGGTCAAGCACAGCTACAAGATCAGTCTGAAGTCGTGACAATGCCAAAGCAATTTGTTCTGTAACACAGTTTGGTGGATTCATCACCATAGCAACACTGCCACCTGGCTGTCCTGCCCCGCCAGCACCACTTCCAAGATATGGTATGTGAACACCTCCGGGATAGTATCCGATATCTCCTTGACCTGTACACAAAAGTAAAAGTTGTAAATATAAAATATCTAGAAGAGAGATGGAAGTTTTATGATATGAAAGTGGAGTCAGGTTTTGGGAGCGGGCCAGAATTTACTTCTGTTCTATCTATCTATCTATCTAAAAATTTAATAATAAGGGTAGAAATTGATATTAATCAATTAAAACCAGTGGTCTAGCATATTTAAAAAAATCCGAAGATTAAAATTATATTACATACAAAATTAAGAGGAATGACCAGCAAAAGTGGACTCCTATATGCTAGAAATAGATGCTAAATCACCTAACCACGAAGAATATGTTCTCAATATGGTTAGGTGATTTGGCATCTATTTCTAGCATATAGGAGTCCACTTTTGCTGGTCATTCCTCTTAATTTTGTATCTATCTATCTATCTATCTATCTATCGATCTATCTATCTATCTATCTATTCCTCACTCTATAAACCACATATTTCTCTATATATAAACAATGTACAGATGGGTTAATTTCTGTTTTTAAAACTTAGTCTATGAAGAATAAGCAATGTTATAAGACCAGTAAGGCTAAAACCGTCGATGTTTAACATGAAATTTCAGTAAACTGATGGCTGTATAGAAACTGTGAGCAGTGAAGGCCTTCTAGAAAGATGTATCCTGAGGAAGGATTGAGAAATTTTTTTTTAGTGGAAGAATCGGTTCCTTTGTTAGCTTGTAAGAACCCTGTATAACCCCTCATAACTTTTTTATTTTTTGAAAATTTCAGAAAATGTTTGTGAATTTGTGTTCTACACAAAGGAATTCATACAAATATGCAAAAGGAAAAAAATTTCTTTTTTTTTTTTGTGATTGTAAGCGATTTAGCTGTTATTTTTAGTACATCTCACGACCACCTGATATTTTCCTCATTTCTTTTGTCTCTGACATGTATTCACGTATCCCCCCCCCCCCCGCCCATAAACACATCTAATGGAATGATGATTCACTCAAAGGTGATCTATCGCTGGGATTTAAGCAAAAATTTCGTGCTGTCCGTTTTCTAAACTCCGAATAAAAAAAATAAAAATTCGAAAAAGAATGAAACTTTTAAAATTTATGGGGGGAGAGGGTATAAATCTTTTTTTTTCTTTTTTTTTTTTGCATAATCGTATGAATTCCCTTGTGTAGATCACAAATTTGTACAATTTTCCTGCAAATTCAAAAAAGAAATTTAAATTACGAGGGGTTTTATGGGGTTGCTTAAACCAGAATTCTGCCTGGTAATCTACACAGAGATATTAGTCATTATAAAGAAGTTAGTCTGATGTTATGGTCCCAAAATCTTTCATATGAATACTTACGCACTGAAAATAAAATTAATATTCTACGAGTAATATTCGTAGCGACTTCAACATGGCTGTCCACTCGAACGGACTCTACAGCGATTTTTTTATCTCTTAGAGAGATTTTAGAACTAATATTCTACGGTCTCCGTAAAACGCTACTTAAGGAACATAACTGCATAATTATTCTTAAGAGTTATCTCCCTTGAAAATAATAATAATTCAAAATTTTTATTGTTTTGGGTTGCTTTCGTTTAGTGATCTTTATCTCTTTCTGTTTCTTTTCTGCGACGACAGACTTGTTTTTCCTAATTTATATCATTTCTCTTATGTTCTGTTTCAAAGTTGGCCGGGGATTTCATGATATGTACACCAAAAAAGGTGCTTTGATTAGAAAAATATTCTTAACAGATCATACATACATGGCAGCAGTAACCAAACCTCTGCTCGCAAAGCACATGCCACCCTCAAAATTACCATAAGCATTTCTGGAATAATATTGGATTTCAGTGCTATTTTTCCTATCCCTTCAGGGAGATAGCCCTACTCAATATAGAGAAAAGGTGAGAGGAGAAACTCCATAAGATACCTCATGACATACAAATATAGACAGTGAAGAGAAAGGATTAGCAGTAGAGCTGGGGCCTGGGGCCAGGAACCTAAAGGCTTAAGGCTTATTTCCTGTTTGTTCCAGAGCTGGGACTAGGAAGCTAAAGACTTAAAGCTTATTTCCTGTTTGTTCCAGAGCTGGGACTAGGAAGCTAAAGGATTAAAGCTTATTTCCTGTTTGTTCCAGAGCTGGGACTAGGAACCTAAAGGCTTAAAGCTTGTTTCCTGTTTTTTCCAGAGCTGGGACTAGGAAGCTAAAGGCTTAAGGCTTATTTCCTGTTTTTTTTCCAGAGCTGGGACAAGGAGGTTTAAGGCTTGTTTCCTGTTTGTTTCAGAGCTGGGACTATGAAGCTAAAGGTTTAAGGCTGCAACAAGAGGTAGGACATTGTGCTGGAGAAGACTTATCCAACACTTGCAGCTAGGTAAAATGGACTGTGATATGGCAGCACTAGCACCACCACCATCACCATCACCAAATCTACCACGAACACAACCACCACCACCAACAACAACAACACCACAGCTATCATCAGCACTAGCATCACCATTATCTTCATCATTATCATCATTATCATTTAAAAATATTTTGGATGTCTTGGTGGTCTCGTGGGTAGAGACATTAGACAGCCACATTGAACATCCTGGGCAGAGTTCAATCCTACCCAGGGACTTACTAAAATTTCACGGTGGTGCATCAGCATGGCCGCAGCTCTAAGCTGAAACTATAGAAAAAAAAAAAAGAAAAAAAAAACTATTTTTTTGTCTACCAACCTCTTCCCATGTTCCTTGAGGAAATACCATAACTGCTGCTGGAAACTCTCCTGGACGATCGGCGAGATGGTCCTTCTTCTTCTCCACCACGTACAGTAACATCCATTTCAGCCTCGTGTCCAGCAGCCGGTGGTCTTGGTTGGTGTTCATCCTGAGGTATACCATTAACAAAGCATTCATGATCGACCTCACTGACCGACTGCCTCGAAGCGATGTTCACAGCCATACTGTCCGAAGAGAATTTACGATGATTTGGTACATAGGCATAAGAATTCGAGTTGGCCATCACCATCAAATCAGGCTGCACTGACCTGGCAGTGATGTTGGTTGAGGTTTGAATCCCTGCAAGCACTGTGTTGGCAGACTGGTGTAGGCTGTTATAGTCGGGGTCGTCCCTCTTCATTTTCACCGGTGACTGCGTAAATACAGCTTCATTATCACTGCTGGCTGTTGAACTCAAGACATCAATAGCCTGCAATCATCAAAATAACAACACATAAATTAATAAGAGAGTATTGTAGTTCGCTTGAAGCATTGTGTATTGTTTGTGAAGAATAAAAAGTTTAGAAAGGTATAACAATGCACTATACTCTTTTACTCTTTTACTTGTTTCAGTCATTTGACTGCGGCCATGCTGGAGCACCGCCTTTAGTCGAGCCCGGGACTTATTCTTTGGAAGCCTAGTACTTATTCTATTGGTCTCTTTTGCCAAACCGCTAAGTTACAGAGACGTAAACACACCAGCATCGGTTGTCAAGCAATACTAGGGGGACAAACACAGACACACAAACACGTACACACACATATATATATATACATATATACGACGGGCTTCTTTCAGTTTCCGTCTACCAAATCCACTCACAAGGCTTTGGTCGGCCCGAGGCTATAGTAGAAGACACTTGCCCAAGATGCCACGCAGTGGGACTGAACCTGGAACTATGTGGTTGGTAAGCAAGCTACTTACCACACAGCCACTCCTGCACCTATAGACCAAAAAATTGGACTATATACCTGTTGTAACTTGGTTAATAGTCCGATGATATTTCGGAATTAGAATTCCTTCTTCAGATCTTATTTGCTGGAGTCTCTGCTATAAACAGTTATATAGTCCATTTTTTGTTCTATAGTGCATTGTTATACCTTTTTTAAACTTTTTATAAATTAATAAGTGTTTGAGTTCTGCATGTTATTTTTCTATACAATTTATTTCAATTCATTTCAATTAAGTTCATAGTAAATATGTTCAAGCACAATGAAAAATTCCGAGCTGGAAGAATAATTCTTTTTCTCTTTGAAAATTTTTTTCCTTGCTATACCATGAGGAAGGGACACTTGCCCCTAAGGTCCTATTCAAGGGGGAGGCTTCTACTATCAGCTTTGGAAATATGAATAAGTTCTATCCTCATGAGCCTGTAAGTCAATGTCAGTAGGTAGTATACAGGAAAGGGTTGAAAAATTTCATTGCATATCTATAACCTGATCACTGACACAATTCTACAATACGCAGCCATGAGAAAAGGTAATAGGAAGTTGTAACATTCATGCTTTTCTGTCAGGTATGGCTGTGTGTTTAAAAACACTTGCTTCCCAACCATGTGGTCTTGGTTTCAGTCCTACTAGGCAGCACCTTGGGCAACTGTCTTCTACACTAGCCATAAGCCAACCAAACAGCCTTGTGAATGAATCTGGTAGGTGTAAACCGAAAGAAGCCCATCATGTGTGTACCTTTGTCTTGGCATTATGTGGTGACTGTAAATTCACATCACCATCAGACAAGCAATGATGTTCATTTCTTGTGATCCAGGGAAACGTTACATTGCTTGGAAACAGGTAAGGGTGGGCAACAGGAAGGGTATTATTTACATTATTTACATTTGACGGATATTTGTCCTCATCTTGTTTGTTGTCAACACAATATTTCGGCTGATATACCCTCCTGGGTTCTCATTCCTAAGGTATTTTTCGATGTTATTATTATTATTATTATTATTATTATTATTATTATTATTATTATTCATGTCACTACCTAGAATCGAACTCAGAACCTTGGGGCTAGTAGCCTGTTCTCTTAACCACTACGCCATAAGCCCACGGGCAACCCCAAGAATCGAGTTCAATTCTAGGCAGTGACCTGAATAATAATAATGATGATGAGAACCCAGGTTCGAAATTTCCCCAGGACACCTGATGAAGGCTAGAGAGCATATCAGCCAAAACTTTGTGTTAACAACAAACAAGATGAGGACAAATATCCGTCAAATGTAAATAAAGTAAATAATTCCTCGTTAGAAAATTACTATTTTTAAATCTCACAATCGCAATACACAGATATTGCTTTGAGCTGAGTGGGGGTGCTAGATTCCCTTGTTCGAAAATATAAGGACAGAGATAGTGTCGTATAGCCAACTGGAGACGATGTCTCCTGGGGCTAAATTACAGCAACATTAAGTCCTAAACCAGGACTGCCGTGTCATGTTGGCAAACAATCTTTACCACATAATTCCTCATCTCTCAAATATAGAACAGGAAGGGTGTCCAGCTGTAGAAAATCTGTCTCCACAACAAATTCCATCTGACACATGCAAGAAAGGAAAAGTGAACACTAAATGATGATGATGATGATGAATTGATAATGTACATGATGTGCAATGACTTTGAGCAGGATTCTGATGTGTCTCACACTAACTGATAACAAAGGCTCATCATCATCATCCTCATCATCATTTAACGTCCGCTTTCCATGCTAGCATGGGTTGGACGATTTGACTGAGGACTGGTGAACCAGATGGCTACACCAGGCTCCAATCTGATTTGGCAGAATTTCTACAGCTGGATGCCCTTCCTAACGCCAACCACTCCGAGAGTGTAGTGGGTGCTTTTACGTGACACCGACACGAAGTCAAGCGGTACTGGCAACGGCCATGCTCAAAATGGTGTATTTTACGTGCCACCTACATAGGAGCCAGTCCAACGGCACTGGCAACAATCTCGCTCGAATGTCTTTACACATGCCACCGGCAGAAATGCCAGGAAGGCGACGCTGGGCACAAGTGCCATCACGATTTCACTTTCAAATATAGGTATTTCATCTTCATTTATCTCTTACTTCATTGCTCAGTGTCTTAGAATTATATACACATAAGTAATTTTCCTTGTCTCACAAGTTACTTGGTGGCCTCACTAGTGTTGGTGGCATGACAAAAAAAGCAACCAGTGCACTCTGTGAAGTGGTTGGCATTGGGAAGGGCATCCAGCCATAGAAATCGTGCTGAAGCTGACACTGGAGTGTCATCGTGGCCTTGCAGCTTGCCAGAACCTGTCAAACCCTTCAATCCATGTTGATCATTGATGATGACAGTGATGATGATGATGATGATGACGACGTTGATGATGATGATGATGATGATGATAAAAATGTTGACAACGACGATGACGACGGCGACAACGATGGTTATGATGACGACGATGATGATGATAATGATGTTGATGTTGATGACGATGATGACGATGATGATGATGATGATGATGACAACGATGATGATGATGTTGATGATGACGACGGCGATGATGATGTTGATGATGATGATGATGATAATGATGTTGATGATGATGAGGATGAGGATGACGATGACGATGACGACAAGGACAATGATGATGATGATGATGATGTTGATGTTGATGACGATGACAACGTTGATGATGATGATGACGATGATGATAATGATGTTGATGACAATGACGATGACGATGATGATGATGACGACGATGTTGATGACGATGATGATGATGACGATGAGGACAATGATGAAGACGGTGATGATGATACAATCAAGCATAGAAACAGTATTAACTCATTTTCATTAACTCATTTTCATTCACGAAGCAAGAAGGTGAAGCTGAGAATCTATCCACATACCTCTGACACATCCTGCAGCGTGTCAATAGTGTCACAATATTCAACATCGCTGTCAGTGTCGCTGGTCACTTGCTGACCTGCAATAGGCAATAATGAATCATCGGTCATTGGAGTTTCTCTCTCATCCCCATTCTCACTCTTGATTTCACCCGTGTCATTACCAGAATCATTTTCGTTACTGTGGTTGTACTGATGGTTCAAACGAGCCCGTGCGTGATCACTATGGTTATTATTGTTGTTGCTGCTGTTGCCGTTGTTGTTGTTGTTGTTAATGTTGTTGTTGTTGTGATGATGATGACCTGAGGCTGAAAGAGTGTAACGGATACAACACATTACAAACAACACCGATTACAAAGAATCCTTTAACAATTAAATATTGCAGCTGTTCTAATCAGTGACATTGTTTTAATTGTTAAAGGATAATTTTCATTACCTGCTTCTGTATCTTTGCCATTTGCTTCCTGTCCACTAACTTGAACAACAGAAGGGCACAGAAGAGCAGCCCTTTAAGTCACTTTGCTGAGCAGAGATCTAACAGACTGGCTCTAATTACAAAGCTATCCCACTAAGGATGACTTAGCTTTTCATCCCTCTGGAATCAATAAAACAAGTACCAGTAATATAATGTGATTAATTCAATCAACTATACAAACCTATAATCATTAATAGTAAATATGTGTGGCCTTTTACCAATGCCAAAAATCAATATTGTCTTTCTGGATATCAGTTCTCATATAGGCACATGGCTTAGTGGTAGGGTATTCGGCTCATCATTGTAATGTTGTGAGTTCAATTCTCAGCAACGCATTATGTTCTTCAGCAAGACACTTTATTTCACATTGCTCCAGTCCACACATCTGGCAAAAATGAGTAGTACCTGTATTTCAAAGGGTCAGCCTTATCACATTCTGTGTCATGCTGAATCTCCCTAGGAACTACATTAAGAGTACATGTATTTGTAGAGTGTTCAGCCACTTGCACATTAACTTCACAAGTAGGCTGTTCTGTTGATCAGATCAACTAGAACCCTCGTCACTGTAAGCCACTTACCACTGAGCTCTAGCTCCACATGCTTCCTATATTCAGTAAAGTAAAGTGATCCATTGAAATTTAAATGTCTTGAATGAAGCATTTGTGAGTTTGATCAATTTTGCAATAGAGAGTTCACTTTCCATGCCACCATACAAACTAAAATCATAAAACTAAAATACATCATATGATTTTTGCGAACACAAACCAGTTTCTTGAGACTGGTTTTTGTACCAAACACTGTTCCAATTCTGATACAATCTGTCAAATTCTTTACAATATACCTGTAAACACTTTAACCCTTTCATTACTGTATTTATTTTGAGATGCTCTGTGTTTCTTTCAATTACTTTAAATATAACAAAGAATTTAGTAAAATAACTTAGTTATCATTCAGCTAGTGTAAGGACCATAAATTGTGACTAAGGTTTTGTGGAAGATTTTAATTCAAAACTTATGAAAACAAGATATTTGTACTCAGAGCCAGATCCAGTTTCAGCTGGGTTGGTAATGAAAAGGTTAACAAGCAAGCTGCCAGAAGATCAACTTGGTTAGCTATTTCATCTCACTGACATGTTTATTGAACTTTCTCATTCCAATAACCCTTTTTCAATTACTGGTCTAGTTCCCTTTTATTACTTGTTTTCAGCATAATATTCCTAAAGACACATTACATCATATCTACACATATCATGTCTACATGTAACATCATCATAATCATCATTTAACATCCATGCTCTATGCTGGCATAGGTTGGATAGTTTGACAGGATCAGATGTGTTCACAGACTGCATCATGCTCCAGTGTCTGTTTTAGCATGGTATCTATGGTTGGATGCTCTTTCTAATGCCAATGACTTAACACTGTAGACTGGGTGCTTTCTATGTGCCATCTGCAGCTTGCAGGTTGCAGTATAGCTTGCAGATTGTCATGCAGCTCACAGAACTACAAACCTTGGGCAGTGATGGTCAGCTTCATGCTAGGGCACCAAAATTTCATTTAATTATACTAAACATTAACTATAACCCTTGCTGTTAAAAGTGAGACAAAAGAGAATATGAAGTTAGAAAATTACTGTTTTAAAATCTCACAACGTGAGATATTCAGCAACAGTACTTTGTAGTAAAGATTGTTTGCCAACATAACATGGCAGTCCTGGTTTAGGACTAATGTTGCTGTAGTTTAGCCCCAGGAGACATCGTCTCCAGCTGGCTATACGACACGATCTGTGTCCTTATATTTTCGAACATTAGTCCTAAACCAGGACTGCCATGTTATGTTGGCAAACAATCTTTACTACAGAATATGAAGTTGTTTAATAAATCTTTCAGAAAAATCTTTTCATACAAAGTAAATTTTTCTCAACACAACAGTGTCTGCAAAATAAATAAACAAAACAATAGTCAAAGAGTTTGCAAAGGAAAAAAATGAATTATTAAAACATCTGTACTCAATGCTGAGATATTAAGTATATATACGCACACGCACACACACACACACACACACAGACACATACACACACAAACAAAAACTTCCCAAAACACGCTCACACTTTTCCTGGGATACTTGCTTAATACAACAAACAAATTAAAATAACTCACCTGTCTTCTTGATAACAGCAGGTGTACAATCTAAACCCATTTCTGGAACCGCACTTGTATTTGATGACACATCATTGGAAAAGTGCACAAAAGCCTCATTTCGAGGAAAGAGATCTAAAAGAAGAAGAAAATAGTTACTGTAGGACAATACAAATATCAAATTTCATTTTTTTTTTAATTAACCCATTAATGCTCAAAATATTGGCAACTGTAAAGAAGCTGTTACTGAATGATTAAAGAACGGGATTGTTATACCAAACTTTTTGAGTAGAAACTTTACTAGATGTTGTCTTTCACAGCACATCTTTCATCATCAACATCATCACTTTAACATCCATGTTCCAAGCTGGCATGAATCGCATGACCAGATCCAATGGGGCCAAAGACTGCACCATGCTCTAGTATCTGCTATACCTGGATACCCTTCCTAATATAAAACCCTTTACAGAATATTCTGGGTGCTTTTTCCATGCCACTAGTGCTAGTGGGATTACCATGCAGTTTGCAAGACTGCAAACCCCAAAGAAGAAGCTTTACGTTAAGAGATGAGGTGTAAAAAAAAAAAATGGGAGAAGGGGCCAATGAAGAACAGATTTCTTGCTGTAGAGGATCTACAATGAACTATCCACAAACAGTAACCAAATCCCCCAAACCACACCTTACATCTTCATAAAACATGAATACTGGATAATGTTGTCTAAGATTTCTGAAGAAAAAGAAAGAAGCAAAAAAAACAGAAAACAGAATGATCACGGCTGAGTTTTCCATGATGATAGACTGGCTCCAAGAGGAATGTTCTGAACCCAGACAATGGCAATGACTAATTATTCTAACAGCTCAACAGATATCAATACCTCTTCGCAAATTAATGTCCCAAACAAAAGAGTTCTTCTACGCCGGGTTAATGGCGCTTCAGCACCGCTGGAGAAAGTGTTCAGACATCGAGGGGGACTATGTTGAAAAATAAATCATCACAAGTCTTGTACCTCTTTTACTCTTTTACTCTTTCACTTGTTTCAGTCTTTTGACTGTGGCCATGCTGGAGCACTGCCTTTAGTCAAGCAAACTGACCCCAGGACTTATTCTTTGGAAGCCTAGTACTTATTCTATCGGTCTCTTTTGCGGAACCGCTAAGTTACGGGGATGCAAACGCACCAGCATCGGTTGTCAAGCGATGTTGGGGGGGACAAACACAGACACACAAACACACACACACGCACACACACAGATATATATACATATATATATATATATATATATATATATATATATATACATATATATATATATATATATATATATATATATACACACACACACATGACAGACTTCTTTCAGTTTCCATCTACCAAATCCACTCACAAGGCTTTGGTCGGCCCGAGGCTATAGTAGAAGACACTTGCTCAAGATGCCACACAGCAGGACTGAACCCGGAACCATGTGGTTGGTAAGCAAGCTACTTACCACACAGCCACTCCTACACCATGTTCTTTTTTTTTTTTTTTGAGGTTCAAGACTTTTCAGACACCCCTCGTACTGTCAGTATTAGAAAGAACTTGCTATGCAAACATCTCCTACACAACAATCTAACCCTGTGTTATCATTGAAAAATTTGACAATTATACAATTACATACAGTTACAAGGACTGGAATTTGGAAAAAAGGGTTCACTAATTATATCAACCTGGTAGTTTACTGGTACATTATTTTTTTTTTTTTTTGACCCATCAATATACTAGACAATAAGTCAGTGGTATTGTACACTCTGGTATACAAAAAATTATGGATTGATCACAGTTAAAATGCTGGGGTCTGTTTCACCAGGGCTGATGAGGAATTAAACAAAAAGTGACTCTCCATAAGCTATATGTAATACATTCTATTTATCAAGAATTTTATCATGAATACAGTTCTCTATTCATAATTCCCACGTGAAGTTAATTATTATTCAATGATAAAGGCTGACCTATATCTGTCATGTCAGTCCAGAATCTCCTAATGAGATTGTCAAAACACATTTCAATGTGTTTCATTCTAATGGCAGCAAGCTGGCTGAATCGTTAGCATGCCAGGTGAAATGCTTAGCAGTATATCGTCTGTCTTTACGTTCTGAGTTCAAATTCCGATGAGATCGACTTTGCTTTCATCCTTTTGGGGTTGATAAATTAAGTACCAGTTGCATACTGGGGGTCAATCTAATCAACTGCCCCACCCCCACCCCCACCTGCCACAAAAATTTCAGGCCTTGTGCTGAGAGTAGAAAAGAATACTGCTTAAATTATTCAATGAATCATATTTTAAAGGTGTCGAGCTGGCAGAAACGTTAGCAAGCCGGGCGAAATGCTTAACGGTATTTCGTCTGCCACTACGTTCTGAGTTCAAATTCTGCCAAAGTCGACTCTGCCTTTCATCCTTTCGGGGTCGATTAAATAAGTACCAGTTATGTACTGGAGTCGATATAATCGACTTAATTCGTTTGTCTGTCCTTGTTTGTCCCCTCTGTGTGCAGCCCCTTGTGGGCAGTAAAGAAATAGGAAACGTTAGCATGCCAGGTAAAATGCTTAGTAGTATTTCGTCTGTCTTTACGTTCTGAGTTCAAATTCTGCCTAGGTCGATTTTGCCGTTCATCCTTCCGGGGTTGATAAATTAAGTACCAGTTGTGTACTGGGGTTAATCTAATCGACTAGCCCCCTCCCCTAAAATTTTGGGCCTTGTGCCTAGAGTAGAAAAGAATACATTGTTTCATTCTAGTCATAGCTTGAATTTTTTTACTTGTTTCAGTTATTAGACTGCATCCATGCTGGAGCACTACGTTTGGGAATTTCCAGTTGAATTAATCAACTCTAGTGCTTAATTTTTTTTAGGTTTGGTACTTATTCTATCAACGCCCTTTGCTGGTGAGAACTAGCAGTAACCTTCTTGAAAACAACTGACAACGGTAGTTTACTCCATGCTTTTCTGAGGATGGAAAAATATTTTTGAAAGGTCTGTCTGTTGTGTTGTTCTTGCATTTATAAGCATGTCCATGGGTAGTAAATATACTGAATTCAAAAAAGAAACAGAAGCTATGATTGGAAAAAGAGCAGATAATCTTGTGGGCTTCCACTAAGTCAGTAGCTAGATGTCTATATTCAATTCAGACAAACTAACATTATTACCTAACATCAAGATTGCATCAACGAAAAGAATGTATTTATACCACTGTTAGTGGTAGTGTTAGTGTAAATAATTCCATGTGACAGGCCTCAAAAACTTAACAAGAAATACTTGTGCAGTAAGGAAATGACAGCATTAGTTCAATGATTAATATTATTTTGATAAATTTCAACACAAAGAGACAACTCAGGGCATGTTTCTGTATTATGGGACCTCCTTAATGAAGCTTAAACTTCACTGCACTTACCAAAGTCTTGATGAGAGACTCACTAAGTAGCTGTATTATAATGTACAAGATGAGGCATGAAAAATTAGCATATTTAAAAAAGAAATGACATATGATTGAGGTTAATTGCTCAGGGATGTCATGCACATAAAAAAAAACAAGAGTCAATCAAGTAGAGTTACATTACCTTTATTTGTTAATGCAATTGGTTCTGACTTGAAGACATCACCATTTGCCACATCTCCATTCAGTTTTCGAACATTCTCTTCAGATTTCTCACCAATAGCTTTGTCATCAACCAATTCATAAAAATTGCCGAGTTTCTCAACAAATTCGGCAACTAACTGAGTCTGAGGCATGGCTTCAACAATCTGCAACATTCAAAGGAAAACCAGTTTTTATCTTTTTTACTTGATTCAGTGATTAGAGAGCAGCCATGCAAGTGTACTACTGCCTTGAAGGGTTTTAGTCAATCAAATCAACCCCCCCCCCCCAGTACTTATGGGGCACTAAGTTACGGGGACATAGACAAACTAATACCTGTTGTCAAGCAGTACAGGTGGAGACACAAGCACACACATATAAAGGAATTCTTTCAGTTTATATCTACCAAATCTATTCACTAGACTTTGGTCACCTAGGGAAGACATTTGCTCACCCTGGGGAAGACATTTGGTCACCCTGGGGAAGACATTTGGTCACACTGGGGAAGACATTTGGTCACCCTCTGGAAAACATTTGGTCACCTGAGGAAGACATTTGGTCACCCTGCGGAAGACATCTGGTCACACTGGAGAAGACATCTGGTCACACTGGAGAAGACATTTGGTCACCTTGGGGAAGACATCCGGTCACCTGGGGAAGACTTTTGGTCACCCTGGGAAAGATGTCTCGTCACACTGGAGAAGACATTTGGTCACCCTGGGGAAGACACTTACCTAAGGTGCAATGCAGTGTGACTGATCCTGAAACACAAGGTCGGGAAGCAATCTTTCTAATACAAAAAAAAATGAAACAGACTTTGGGAATGCTAATATAAGGTACAGATACATTAGGTGACCATGTGAAGATGTATAAACTTACATCAAGCTATCATCTAGACATGGGATGCAGATATAGCTATGTGGTTACGGAATTTGCTTTCTAATCATGTGGTCTTGGGTTCAGTCCCACTGTGCAGTATTTTAAGCAAAGTGTTTTTTACTATAGACTCAGGCCAACTAAAGCCTTGTGAGTGAAATCAGGAGAACAGTAACTGTTTTGTCACTTCTCGTATGTATTATCAATACCACCACCACCACCACCACTGCTGCTACTGCCATCACCACCACCAGCACCAGCACCAGCACCATCGTCATCATCATCATCATAAGTTTATGTCAGCTTTTCCATACAGGTTGAACAGGTCATCTGAGTCTAAACCTGTTCTTAATCAAAGTTACTATCTCTGTAGATGGGTCAGAGAGGATGTCTCGCTCATATATATCATAACTATGTATATGTGTCTGTGCATGAGTGCATTTGTGTATGTAGGTGTGTGTGTGTGTTTGTGTGTGTATATATATATATATATATATATATATATATATATATATATATATATTCACACACACACACACACATATATATATATGTGCATGCATATCACACACACACACATATATTACTTAATGTAATATATATATATATATATATATATATATATATATATATATATATATACTCACACACATATACATACAGCAAGAAATAGAGTGTCTTGTTGAAGGACACAATGTGCTACCAGGTATTGAACATAACTATGTATATGTGTCTGTGCATGAGTGCATTTGTGTATGTAGGTGTGTGTGTGTGTTTGTAGGTGTGTATGTAGGTGTGTATGTAGGTGTGTGTGTGTGTGCTTTCTGCACATAAGGAGTATCCACTCTACCTACAACTTACCTCTCTCCTCTGGGTATTAGCAATAAAGACTTCGTTGTTAACATCTTCCAGTACCTTTCATTCAGTCTCCCTCCTCCTCCACCCCACCATCCACTTCCAAATATATCTGCTTCTCCATGGATGTGAGCCAAATCACTTAACCAGTAAGCCACTCAGCAGGCAAAAATGAATTGTCTCTGTGATTCAAAGGGCCAGCCTTGCACATTCTGTGTCACGCTCAGTCTCCTTGAGAAATGCTGTGGAATGCTCAGTCACTTATATGTTTACTTTCATGAGGAGGCTGTTCGGTAGGTTGAATCAAATGGAAAACTCTTTGTCGTAACTGACAGAGAACTAGGCTAAGAATATACACACATATACACACATGTGCATACATATATACATACATGTACATACATATATATAGATACATGTGCATACATATATACATACATGTACATACATATATATAGATACATGTGCATACATATATACATGCATGTACATACATATATACATACATGTACATGCATATATACATACATGTACATGTACATATATATATATATATATATATATATATATACAAAATGGCTGATAGTTAGCAAGGTGAGACACACATAAGAAAGAAGGAAACAAAGGACCACTGATGAGGTCACAGAAGTGTGACGAAAGAACTCTGGCCGTAATAAGATTAAGATTAAGATTAATGTAATATAAAGCAAAAAAAAAAAAAAAAAAAAAAATTAACACCAAATATACAGTGCGTGTGTTTTTATTGGCTAAACTGGCAATATGACCATCCCCAAGTACAACAACATATATATATATATATATATATATATATATATATATATATATATATATATATGTACATACATATATATACACATGTGCATACTTATATACATACATGTACATACATATATACATACACAGACACATATATGTATATACATACACACACACACATATATGTATACACACACGCACACACACACACACATATATGTATACATACACACACACACATTCATATAAATTTATCAAACACAGAAACATCCATAAAATAAACAGCAACTGAAAAACATTTAACTGACCATGTAAATATAAACAGATATTATACTAAATCAAAATAATACAACTTAATCCACACTGCACCAGAATGTGATGTGAGACAACCATGTCACTATGTTGTCTGCTGTAAATCACTCTCTCAATGAAATAACATCATTACTCACAAACATTTTCCTCAAAAGACAGGTCATATTGCTGTGAAGCCTTAGGCAAAGTGGTCCATCAAAATATGTTTTTAAACTTCCATTCATTGTATTTGTTACACTGTTTTATCAGGCAGTTTAAACAGTAACTGACACTGTCTGCTCGCTCTCGCTTTCTCTCTCTCTCTCTCTCTCTCTCTCTCTCTCTCTCTCTCTCTCCTTCTCTCTCTTCTTCATCTTCTCCCTCTGCTATTGCCCTCAATACTTTGTTTTTTCAAAAACATGCTGTAGGAATAAGTAAATGTTAGGCTTCACAGCCTATTAAGCAGCTATTAATACATCCTGCATTGTTTAACTCTTGGATTCTCTGACCTCATTTCTCCGATGTCCTTTACTCATATATAGGTAAGTGTCACACTGGTCACTTTCTTTCCCTACACCCCACCCCACCCCTTCTGTAACTATATACCAGTTACACTATGTTACCCAGTTTAACACACTACCCCACCTGGCATATACATGCCTTTAGAGGAGTTCACTTTGCTGCAGGCATTGAGACCAGGTCCCCAACGGGTTTCCTGTCACCTCTCAATTCATCATCACCCTTTGCATTTTCCAAAGATGCCAAAAACTAGAACTAAATCTGCTGAACAATTTTTCCTTCTCATCTCAGACCAACACAATCCCTCATATCACTTCCTACTAACACACAAATGCTCTTCTTTCAACTAGTTCAGAGCCTTTGAATCAGTGTCAGAATGCATCGTCATTTTGTCTTTTCTGTAGTTATTTCCATGGTCATTGCACAGATAAGCTCTATGGTCTACTACCTTCTTTCAAGCTTTTTAAACACATTACTCATCACTCACTTCTCTTCCCATGTGCATTGCTTCTCAGTCAAGCTACCTGTTAGTCGTAACTCCTTTTATTTTAATAGTTTCATTCCTCAAACTACTTCTCTCTGGAACTCACTCCCATCATCTAGTCTTTCATTAGTCTATGATATTCAGTCTTCTAAGCTTCTTGTCAATCAATTTCTTTTGAATTTGTAGGACCCCTTTTTTACCCACTTCTTTCTAGATCCTTACACCACAGAGGCCTCAAGCCTTATTTGAGACACTATCATATAAAAAAAACATCCTACGTTTTATTTTTCTCCAATGTGAAAATCTTTTAACTCCTATCTAAAGTCCATGTCTACTGTTCAGACTACACTTCACATTGAATATCCATTCCGAAAGATGCCTTTCTGCACATAAGGAGTATCCACTCTACCTACAACTTACCTCTCTCCTCTGGGTATTAGCAATAAAGACTTCGTTGTTAACATCTTCCAGTACCTTTCATTCAGTCTCCCTCCTCCTCCACCCCACCATCCACTTCCAAATATATCTGCTTCTCCAACCATCAACAACTTTCTGACAATATTTCTTGCACTGAGGGCATCTATCCTACTTAGTCCCTCTCCAAAAGCCATCAACCTCTGTAATCACATCACGGCACAATTCCTAAACTCTCTCAAACTCATCTCACACTGGCACTGTTTTTGTAGAAACTGAAACTTTTGCAGTCCTCAGCTGGAGCACCACTTTAGTCGAGTAAATCAACCCCAGGACTTGTTCTTTGTAAGCCTAGTACTTATTCTATCGGTTCTCTTTTGCAGAACCACTATGTTACAGGGACGTAAACACACCAGCATCGGTTGTCAAGCGATGTTGGAGAACAAACACAGACACATAAACACACACACATAAACACACACACACACACACACATATATATATATATATATATATATATATATATATATATATATATACATATATATGATGGACTTCTTTCAGTTTCCATCTACCAAATCCACTCACAAGGCCTTTGGTCGGCCTGAGGCTGTAGTAGAAGACACTTGCCCAAGGTGCCACACAGTGGGACTGAACCCAGAACCATGTGGTTCGTAAGCAAGCTACTTTACCACACAGCCACTCCTACTCTGAAATATATTTTCAGGAGTGATATAAGTTTTAAAACTAAATTCTTGCATAAGCCTGAAATCTATGAGTTGATAAAAATAGAGGTAGAATTATAACGTTCATCTCTTTTCCGAAAGAATTAACAGCTGAAGATAAATGAAATGGTTTCAACCAAGAATCAAAACAAAGTGACCAGAAGCACTACTCAACAATACTTGTCTTGTTTTGATATTTCCGTATTTATAAATGATTAAAGAAATCAATATTTCATCCTTTACCATTTAATCTGGCTGTATTCAGCCCAAATATTCTACCTATTTCATGATCAAACTGGCCAAATGTAACCTTCTACACTTGCCTTACAATATCATTCTGAAAATAAACAATTGCCTCGTCAAAATCTTCAAGCTACAAGATGCTACATGATTAATTCAAAATAATGTGGATTAATAAGCATCACATTTAACAGAGTAATCTAAATAGTAAAGGGTTAAAGAATGAAGACATAAAAAAAAAAAATTGTACACACAGCTTGTTTACTCACTGTTTTTAGTTGATCCACATAACATGACATTGCTTCCTCCTTGGACATCTTTCCAAGTTTATTCCATGCTTCCCTGTAAATAGGAAAACAAAAACAAAACCAATGAATACAAGAAGTCTTCATTCAATTAGACTTTCGTTGTCTGATGTCCTACAGAGTAGTGTTAGGAGGGGCCTGCGAGGATGGAAAAAGAGGGATGACAAAAGTGGGTGGGCAAATACATATTGCACTTGCTCCTTTTTAACCCTTTCATTACTGTATTTATTTTGAGATGCTCTGTGTTTCTTTCAATTAATTTTAAATATAACAAAGAATTTAGTAAAATAACTTAGTTACCATTCAGCTAGTGTTAGGAACATAAATTGTGACTAAGGTTTGGTGGAAGATTTTAATTCAGAACTTATGCAAACAAGACATTTGTACTACAGAGCCAGAGCCGGTTTCAGCCGGGTTGGTATCAAAAGGGTTAAATACGTCAAATTTATGACAAAGACAGAAGAAATATATGGATGCAAACATTATACTTTATCTGTTCATTAATAAAGTGGAGGTGCAGATGAGTAAAAAGCTGGTTAATCATACAACCATTCTTGTGCCTATCTACCATCATCATCATCATCATCATCAACATCCCTTTTCCATGCTGGCATGGATTGGACAGTTTGACAAGAGCTAAGGCCAGAGGCTGCACAAGGCTTCATTGTCTGTTCTGGCATGATTTCTACGGCTGAATGCCGTTCCTAACGCCAACCAGTTTACAGAGTGTACTGGGTGCATTTTAAATAAGGCACCAGCACCAATGGTTTTAATGTGGAAAAAGCACGGGTATCAATTCTACAGAAGTGGATGGCTCTTCTTGAGAATAGAAATGCACCAGACATCTCAGTCCTTGGTCATTTATATAGAAGGAATATTATCAACAACAGCACGAAATTGTGTCTTACACCCTGACCAATAACTGATGAAAGGTTGGTGACCTTCCGTGCTTGTTTTCCATTGATCTGTGCATTTCGTATATGTTTTCCAACCTGACCTTGTGTCTGTTTGCTGTTCATTTGTTTATTACTATACGTTTTTTGACTTCTGAATATACATATATATATATATATATATATATATATATATATATATATATATATATATATATACATATATATATAATTTATTATTCTTAAACAAGAATGTGGTTGACAGCGACTTTGGCCAGCTAGGCCATTGTTAGACTTCTGGCCAAAACTTCAAAGTCAACAACAGTCTTGTTTAAAAAATAAATTTGTACTCTAAAAAAGTATTGAGTAAACCATCAGATTAATGTAAAATTGTTATCATAACTGAACATAAAAACAAACATTTAAATATATATAAATATATATATATATATATATATATAGTATATATATATATATATATATATACGTGTGTGTGTGTGTGTGTGTGTGCATATATACATTTGTATGTGTATGCGTGTATTCAAGTAGTTATGCTATAGGCATTTCAAGCCAAGTCTTCCCAAGTGTGATTTCTTTATTCTTCTTAGTCCAGATCTATGGAAAAGGAGATGTCACACTAAACAGGACTTTCAATCAAAAAGATTTTAATGTGAACTTTTGAATTAATAAATATATAAAAAAAAGAATTCTACATTTACTTTATCTACAATGTATTGAGTACTACCCACCAAGTGCTGACTTCAATCATAAGTGCACTTGATGAGAGCCAACATGTGGCCAAAGAACAAAACAAATAAACAAATAAGCAAAGAACAAAGCAAATGACAAGAGCAAATAAAAATAACTTAAAGGGTCAATAGCTACCATTTGGCTTTCTTGACCACATCCCAAAAGTTTGGTTTCGGAGCTGTGCAATGACCTTCTGTTGCTTGTTTGTAGAAGGCATAAAACTTCAACAACATCTCATTTGAAGGTTGAAAGGACCCTGTTGACAGAACAAGAACAGACAACACATTGAGTTAACATAATCAAAGCAGACAATGAGGGTTAAAAATATGAATATGACCAAAATACATCAACAACCATATTCTTTCTTTTATTTGTCTTGGTTGTTTGACTGCGGCCATGCTGGAGCACTGCCTTTAGTCAAGCAAACTGACCCCAGGACTTATTCTTTGTAAGCCTAGTACTTATTCTAACAGTCTCTTTTGCTGAACTGCTAAGTTACGAGGACGTAAACATACCAACATCAGTTGTCAAGCAATGGAAGGGGAACAAACACAGACACACAAAAATATACGTATATATGTGTGCGTATGTGTGTGTGTGTGTGTGTGATGGGTTTCTTTCAGTTTCCTTCTACCAAATCCACTCACAAGGCTTATGTCGACCCGAGGCTATAGTAGAAGACACTTGCTCAGGATGCCATACAGTGGGACTGAACCTGAAACCATGTGGTTGGGAAGCAAGCTTCTTACCACACAACCATGCCTTATCAACAAAATGCATAAAATCCTAACAATTAGAAACTAATTTGTAGACCAATATATTCCTCAATCATATCTTATCCTTCAGTACCAATGTTCACTAATTTACATTCTTATTACGATTACAGCAAATTAAATGAACTATCTACTGACTGGCAACAGTTAGATTAGACTGACGCAATTATATCTCATCACACACACAAACACACACACACACACACACACACACACACTCTCTCTCTCTCTCTCTCTCACACACACATACTTTGTCATCTTCAAATTTCAATAATTCATCTATGAGGATTATCTAAAGTTAAAAGAAAGTTTGAACAGACTTATCAAATAGTAGAATCATTAATATGAGATAACTAAATTAAAGGATTAATTTTTAACTGTTGGTGTTATTGATGTTGTTGTTGTTGTTGGAGTTAAGCCAGAGGTCAGCCCTGGCCAAACAGACAAACGATCAAAGGCATTCTAAAAGTGACTGTCCAGATATCTTTAAAATTCATCAACAAATAGAAATTCACTAAAATAAACCCTCATTTCAGGAAACTGACTGAAAGGCAGAACTGTACCCCACACCAACTTCACCTTTCTCTCTAACAGCAACTGAAGGGCTCAGTAACAAAAAAAACCCCTCTTTATGTTAAAATATGATAAGAGATGTGATACAAGAAAAAAATGGGACCAAAAAGTATTTTTTTATTGAAAGAAAAGAAACTTAATTACTTCTGAAAATAAAAACAAGATACAAAGATGTGAATTTTGATGGAGGGATATAGTTGATTCAATCAATCTTATTAGTTCACTGTTACTTGATTTAATTGGTCTCTCTCACCACCACCACCATCACCACCAGATTGTTAAAAGACTGAGGCCACCCCAATGGTGCTTCAATTTCTAAATTCGGAACCTACTAGAAAGACTCTCATCCAACTGTTTTGGCCCTTAACTCCTTACATTCTAAGGAGGCCAGACCAGATCCAGGTAATGATTCCTCGATACTCCTCGGTTGTGACATTCTGCTGTCTACATTGCAATCATCCTGGATGGTTAAGGTACGCCAGAGCCAGGGTACCAGGGTACTCTGGGTGTTGTAACCAGTTCAGTCAGAGACACCAGTTGATAGTAAGATAAATTATGCCTTTTAAAATTCATTTCCATTCTTCCTTGACCAAAACCAGTTGTAACTTTTCTCACCTGTTTCTGCCATTGCCTTAAGGGCTCTTCTTAAATCTTCTTTCTCCAAGAAGTTGAGAGTCATTTCAAGAGTCCATAGGTATATTTGCCCACAAACCCTCTCACACACACCTCAATACCAACATGCAACAAACTACTCCATAGTATTTTCTTCCATGTTCAATGATCATATATACACTGGGTGTAACACAAGATTAATCTAATTCAATGTTGAACAGGCACAGGAGTGGCTGTGTGGTCAGTAGCTGGCTTACGAACTACATGGTTCCGGGTTCAGTCCCACTGCATGGTACCTTGGGCAAGTGTCTTCTACTATAGCCTCGGGCTGACCAAAGCCTTGTGAGTGGATTTGGTAGACGGAAACTGAAAGAAGCCCGTCGTATATATGTATATATATATGTATGCGTGTGTGTGCG
Source organism: Octopus bimaculoides (assembly GCF_046866305.1). Classification (NCBI taxonomy): domain Eukaryota; kingdom Metazoa; phylum Mollusca; class Cephalopoda; order Octopoda; family Octopodidae; genus Octopus; species Octopus bimaculoides. Next base: position 96,612,839 of record NC_142933.1, read on the forward strand.
TGTGTGTGTTTGTCTGTCTGTGTTTATCCCCCCAACATTGCTTGACAACCGATGGTGGTGTGTTTACGTCCCCGTAACTTACCGGTTCAGCAAAAGAAACCAATAGAATAAGAACTAGGCTTCCAAAAGAATAAGTCCTGGGGCCGATTTGCTCGACTAAAGGCAGTGCTCCAGCATGGCCACAGTCAAATGACTGAAACAAGTAAAAGAGTAAAAGAGAGTATCCATCATTCAGAGCTTCTATGTGGTCACTCAACTAACTAGAAATAGCAGCTAAATCTCCCAAACTAATTCCCTCACACACACACCATCTCTGAAAAGGACATGTTATGAAATATGGTTCCTGGGTACTCAGCACATAGGAAAAAGACAGAATGATTATGGCTTGAAATGCCCTTGATCTCTTGCAGCTCTCTTGGATTCGTGATGACCTAGGGTTCAGCAACAGTGCTGGTAGTAGTACTACTAGTGTGACTTGTCACCAACACACAGCTGTTTGTTTATATTGCAGTATTGTATACTAATAAGAGAGAGAAAAATGGGTGATAGAAAAGCAGAGGAATGGAAAGGGAGGGAAATGTGAAGAAGGGTGTGAGGGGAAGAGAGAGAGAGAGAGGGAGAGAGAGGGGGGGGGAGGGGGGAGAGAGAGAAAAAGAGAGGTCCGAACACATGAATGGGATTGGTAAATAATTTAAGAGAAAAGCATTTACTGTTTATTGTGTGGGGGGGTGCATGTGCGTATGTGTGTGTGTATGTTTGTGTGTGTTTGTGTGTGTGTGTGTATGTGTGTGTGTGCACACTCAGCCTTAGCTATGTTCAACCTACAGACCTGTTGACACAAATCTCTTCATATTGTGTGAATGTATGTGTGTGTATGTACATGTGCGCATGTATATACATGTGTGTGTGTATATGTGCATGCATGTGTGTGTATACATGTGTGTGTGTATACATGTGTGTGTGTGTGTGTGTGTATGTATGTGCGTGTGTACTCAGCCTTAGCTATGTTCACCTACAGATATGTTAACATAAGTCTCTTCATATAAATTGAATATGTCTGTGAGAGCATGTGTGTGTGTGTGTGTGTGTGTGTGTGTGTGTGAGTGAGTGTGTGTGTGTGAATATTGTTTAACTCTTTAAAAGCAATATTAAGTGCATGGTTATCCCAAGAAGGAATTTAAATATCTACTCAAAAGCAGAATTGGCAGTTTCTACAAATCCCATTTGCCTCAATAAACCTGACACACCTCAACAAAAGAATAGTTTCAAACATGACATTCCTCAACAAAAGATACATTGATATATAAAACCGCTTTCTGCATTCAAGGCTAATGAAATTTTCAGTGGATATATCTCATTTCTGCAGGCTTAGAGTGAAAGACATTTCTAGCTATGGCCAATTCATCTTTTATAATAATCTAGGACAACATTACCATGTGTACTCTAAAATATCATCATCATCATCATCATCATCATCCTTGTTTAACGTCCGTTTTTCTATGTTGGCATGGGTTGGATCGTTTGACTGAGGTCTGGAGAACCAGTGGCTGCACCAGTCTCCAATTTGATCTGGCAATGTTTCTACAGCTGGATGCCCTTCCTAATGTCGACCACTCCAAGAGTGTAGTGGGTATTTTTTTATGTGCCACCAGCACAGAAACCAGTCAGGTGGCCCTGGCATCGATCACGTCTGGATGGTGCTTTTTACATGCCACCAGTATGGGAGCCAGTCAGACAGCCCTGGTATCGATCACAATCAGATAATGCTTTTTTATGTGCCACTGGCAAGGGAGCCAGTCAGGCGGCTCTGGCATCGATCACGTTCGGATAGTGCTTTTTATGTGCCACCAGCACAGGGCCAGTCAGGCATCCCTGGCATCGATCACGTTCGGATAGTGCTCTTTACATGTCACCAGCACAAGAGCCCATCAGGCAGCCCTGGCATCGATCATGTTTGGACAGTACTTTTTTATGTGCCACCAGCACGGGAGACAGTCAGGCAGCTTTGGCAACAATCACATTCAGATAGTGCTTTTTATATGTCACCGGCATGGAAGCCAGTCAGGGGGCACTGTCATCAGCCACACTCGGATGGTGCTTTTTACATGCCACTATTTTATAAAAAATAGCTAGTGTGATTTGAGAAGGATTTGACTGCTATTTTTAATAGGACAACCAAACACACAGAGACTTCCTCATTGCCAGCATAACTCAGTCAATAGAGCATAACTTTTTTGGCCAATAGTTATTTTTAAGTTTATTTATCAAACTGATTTTATTATTTTATTAAATCTTTTTATTGTCTATTTTTTACATGTTTCAATCACTGGAATGCAGCCATGCAGGAGAATCGAATTTATTTCATTTATAGTTTATTAAACTTGATATATTTATTATATTCATCATCATTATCGTTTAACATCCGCTTTCCATGCTAGCATGGGTTGGACGATTTGACTGAGGACTGGCGAACCAGATGGCTGCACCAGGCCCCAATCTGATCTGGCAGAGTTTCTACAGCTGGATGCCCTTCCTAACACCAACCACTCTGAGAGTGTAGTGGGTGCTTTTTACATGCCACTGGCACAAGGGCCAAACAGGTGGTACTGGCAATGGCCACGCTCAAATGGTGTTTTTTATGTGCCACCTGCACATGAGCCAGTCCAGCAGCACTGGCAACGACCTCGCTCAAATGTTTTTTCACGTGCCACCGGCACAAGTGCCAGTAAGGCAACGCTGCTAACAATCACGCTCAAATGGTGCTTTTTACGTACCACCGTCAAGGAAGCCAGACAGCTGCTCTGGCAATGATAACGCTTGGACGGTGCAGTTCGATGACTGGCATGTATGCCAGTCATCGAATTTGGTTCGATTTCAATTTCACTTGCCTCAACAGGTTTTTGCAAGCAGAGTTTAGTGTCCAATGAAGGAAAGATACGTATAAGTATTAATTTTATTTATAGTGTACAGGTGTTGGAATGGGAATGTGGTTAAGGAGTTCGCTTTCCAGCCACAGGGTTCTGGGTTCAGTCTCAATGTGTGGAACCTTGGGCAAGTGTCTTCCATTATAGCACTGGGCTGACCAAAGCCTTGTGAGTGGGTTTCATAGACGTAAACTGGAAGAAGCCTATTTGATGTGTGTGTGCACGTGTGTGTGTGTACACGTGCGTGTGTGTGCACATGTGTGTGCACGTGTGTGTGTGTATTTTTGACCTTGTCTTGATATCACATGATGGTATGTAATCAGTGTCATTCATGAAATCATGTCCAGGCAAGAGGAAATATCATCTTTCTTGGTAACAAGTAAGGATTGGTGAGGTGACAAGAAGGGCATTTGGTAGAGAAAATATGCTTGAACAAATGCTGTCTAATGTATGGATATTTAAACTATGATGGATCATATAGTGCTTTGTTCATTGAGCTAAGATCTCCCTGTATAAGCTTACAGAAAATCCCAAATGAACAATTTCACCCCCAAGAGGAGGGCTGGTGACAAGAAGTATAATTTGAACTTTGTATGCAAAGAGCTAGAACAGAAAAATGTAAGACAATTCAACCAGTACTCAAAAAATTTTACTAATCAATAACTTTGAACCAGGATTTTATTTATCAATCACGAAAGGATGAAAAAAGTTGATCTCAGAGGAACATAAAAACAAATAACAACACACAGGCATGGGCGTGACTGTTGGAGGTGAGAAACTTGCTTCCCAACTGCATGATTCCAGGTTCAGTTCCACTGTGTGGCACCTTCGGCAGGTGTCTACTATACTACTATAGCTTCAGACTGACCAAAGCCTTATGAGTGCATTTCGTAGATAGAAACTGAAAGAAGTCTATCATATATATATAAATATGTGTGTGTATTTTTGTGTCCATGTTTGTCCCCATCATCACTTGACAACTGGTTTTGGTGTATTTATGTCCCTATAACTTAGCAGTTCAGTACAAGGGACCAATAGAATAAGTACTGGGCTTCAAAGAAGTAAATAAGTACAAGGATCAATTCATTTGACTAAAAATTCTTCAAAGTGATGCCCCAGCATGGCCACAGTCTAATAACTGAACAAGTAAAAAAAAAAAAGGGAATAAACATAGCCAAAGAGCTGTCTTAACCCTTTTTTCAGTGGAAAGCAGATATATCCACCAAAAGATTTCATTACCCTTAACTGCAGAAAACAGATTTCTATACCAATCAATCAATCTATCTTTTTTTGATGAGGAACGTCATGTTTGAAACTTTTCTGTTGAAATATGTCAAATTTACTAAGGTAATGTGACTGGCAGAAAATACCAATTCTAGTTTTGGTAGATACTTAGTATCATAACTGGAATAACCATGAAATTTAATTTAGCAGTTAAAGGGTCAATTTGTCAGACAAATAGAATACTGTTGATTCCTCAAGGTTTTGTCATTTCCAGTTAATTTTCAATGCTCTCTTTCTTAAATATCTAAAGACTTAATAAATGTGTCTCTAGATGAACAAATATACAATATTGTATATTTACTTAGTGATTCTCTAATCACTATTTCAGCAAGAACAATTAAGTATATGGTTTTCTGAAGAGGTCACAATAAGGTCAGAATATGTCTAGAGTCATCTTCCATACTCATCAAAATAACTAAAATACCTTTTTCAATGTTTTCATTAAATTATGTTATCACCAATTTAATTACACTCCAAACGGGAGACGAAACGGGATTAAAATGGTGAGATTATAAGAAGAGAGAAAGAGTGAGGACCAAGATAATAATGTCTTATAAATCTATTATTTACATGTTTGCAAAGAGGGGAGAATAGGAATTCAAGGTGGATGAAAGAGAAACAGAGAATGATAAGGGAAGTAGTGGCAATTCAATGGGAGAGAAAAACAAGAAGGAATAAATACTAGATGAACTTCTATATATACTTATGAGAGATAGACCAGTATATAATCCAAAGAGGGATTAATCTGTAAGCTGCTTCAGAATCCAATGAAATCTATGTGTAGAACTAGTCTTTAGAATATTTTTGTCACTTAGAGACCTTTAAATTTTGTTTGCCAATCCAACATTCATTCGTCACTTAGCTATGTTGACTTACAGGTTTGTTGACACAGATCTATTCATATAAATTATGCCTGTGTGCATGTGTGTGCATGTGCCATGTGTGTGTGTGTGTGCGCTAGTATAAACTGCATGGCTAAGGAGTTCACTTTACAGCCATGTGATCCTAAATTCGATCTCATTGAATGACACCTCAGGTGTCTGTACAATATCCTTAGGTTAATCAATGACCTATGAGTGCAATTCAGTAGACAAAATCTGTGCAGGCACCTGACAAGAGAGAGAGAGAGAGAGAGAGAGAGAGAGAGAGAGAGAGTGTGTGTGTGTGTGTGTATAAGAAAAACAAACAAAACCAAACTATGCTTTTGAATAAAATACCCAGTGTGGTATTTGTCCTGCTTGACTTTCTGAAGACAAACATTTGTCATTCCAGAAAGCCATTTGAAATGCAGAATATCACAGCTATCAGGTTACAGGAAACTTCTAACCACACAAACGTGTCAAAATAATTAAAATACCTTTTTATGTTATCTGCATTAAATCATCGTTAACACCAGTTAAACTACCCTCCAAAAGAAAGATAAGCCAAAATAGGATTAAAATGGAGAGATTATCAGATGAAAGAAAGAGTAAGAATGAAAACATATAGATCTATTATTTGTGTATTTGTATGGAACTTAATACAGCAGGGCTGGCCAACCTGAAGTCTGTGGGCCGCATGTGGCCCACAGACTTTTATCTTGCGGCCCATTTGATATTTTCTTGAAATGGGTTTATCAAAACAAATATTTTTTTAATTTTATCAAAAATTAAAGTTTGTATTGAAAAGTGATAAATAAAGATACTACTGTTTTGCAATTTCATGTTGAATCAACAATCATTTATTCATTATTGTATTAATGGCATGAGAAAGCAAAATGCTTTCAATTCTGTCAGTATACAAGCGGCCCTCAAAAAAACTTTCTGTGATTAAAGTGGCCCACAGAGTAACTTGAATTGGCCAGGCCTGCAGTACAGCAATTGTTCAATTTGCTAGAAACAACAGTCAAATCTTCCTCAAATAACACCCAACTGTTATTAAAAAAAGGGTAGACTTATTAGATTATGTAACCTGAGCCAGAACGTTACTGGGGATAAAAATAAGACATGACAACCACAACAGAAACATCTTCAGTCATCAAAGACAACTATTCACCAAAAGCAATGTATTGAAGTGATCAGATGAAAAAGAAAGAAAAAGAATGATATTAAGCTTACTGGGAAAAAACAACAGAAATAACATGGAGTCTAATGACACAGGTTTTATTTAAACTGGAGCATAATATATAAAAGGCCAACAGTAATAAATGTCTAAAGGATGAGACTATTTTTGAATTGTAATTCTAGAAGAACAAAACTGATTTCTAAAAGCTTCCATACATATTCATACAAACGTAATTGTTGCTTGTGGGGTTTGGCACAATGAATGGTAAACTAGCAGCATGAATGGTTCATTGTGGAAACCTACCACCAGTAATTTTGTCATTTTGTCTTCTTTATTCTAAACAATTAGTATAGGAGCTTTGATTACCATAACAAAATGATCAACCTTGATCTCTGTGTGTGTGTATGTGTGTGTGCGCATAATGTTCATGTATGTGTGTGATGCTTCTGTGACATGTATATGTGTGGGTGTTTGTGTATGTTCATATGTCTGAGTTTGAATATAAAAGGGGATGTCCTCTAAATGTTATTGGAAGTCTATCTATAGAATAAGCCCACAAAATGTATGTTATCTGCCTGACTGGCTTCAGTAGCTTAAAGCATTAAAAAAAATATATTGATTTCTAGAGTCAAATATAAACATCTGTTAATCCTACCAAAGAACATTTTGAGGATCAAGTTTTTAATTTCACAGTTTTAAGGAAAGTAGAAAAGCCTCTCTGCGAAGAATAAGGTGCCAGGTTATTTCAAATAACCAGACAATCCAGTACCAATTTCCAAAAGCTAGGTGGACTGAGAAATGTAGAATTAAACAAACCTGCCCAAACACACAAAATGTTCTGTTCTACAACAAATTTGAACTTAACATCCATGAATTAAAGACTTAATGCCATCTCCACTCAACTGTTTCCTTTCTACCAAATTATATTGATCTGGAATTAATATAAGTTATAGAAATAAGGTGCAGATATTGCTATTTGAGTGTAGGCATGGTTGGATGGGTAAGAAGTTTAATTTACAATGCTTTGGTTCCAGATTTGGTCTTAGTGAGTCCCACCTCAGATAAGTATTTTCTATCATAGCACCAGCTGACCGATGTGTTCATAAGTTGAATTTAGTAGGCAGAAACTGTGCAGAATCCCCTCATATATATAAATATATATATATATATAACCAGAAATGACTCTGATGAAAATAGCATTAATTTTCTAGGTCATTCAATTTTTCTCAATCAATTGAGTAAACCTATCAATAACAAACCAATAATGACTACTGGAAACAGCTGTAAGTCAAATTTAGGACAATGAAGTAAAATATGTAGTAACCATTATTTATGCCTTGTCGTGTGTGTGTGTGTGTGTGTGTGTAACTATAAGTCTGTATTAAAAACAGTTGTGATGGTCATAGGTCTGCTAAGATAGAATTGGGACAGAATAACAACAATAACTTACAGAAAAGAGATGGCACAAAAGAGAATCGGTCATCACCCATGAACAAGCAAGGATTGGTAACATGTACCATGCTTTTACTCATTGTTTTAGCTGATCATGAAGTAGTGGATTAGACATAGCCACCCCACCCTGCTCTCCTGTTTTTGACTCAATAGAACATCCAGGATATAACAGCTAGAGGGAGAGAGAGAGAACTACACTTGCTCTCAGCTGGTCTTTATTTACAGCAGAGTAGACTGGAGCAACAAGAAATAAAGTACCTTGCTCAAGGACACAACATGCTCCTTGGTCCAAGAATTAAATTGAACCCAGGACATTAGGACCATGAGCTGAACACTGCAACCACTAGGTCTTATTTCTTTATTGCCCACAAGGGGCTAAACATAGAGGGGACAAACAAGGACAGACAAAGGGATTAAGTCGATTACATCGACCCCAGTGCGTAACTGGTACTTAATTTATCGACCCCGAAAGGATGAAAGGCAAAGTCGACCTCAGCGGAATTTGAACTCAGAACGTTGACAGCAGACGAAATACCGCTAAGCATTTCACCCGGCGTGCTAACGTTTCTGCCAGCTCGCCGCCCTGCAACCACTAGGTCATGCAGCTTAATTATGACAGGAATCAGAGAATAACAAAGCGACTGTTATTTCAAGACATTGATTCATTAGAGACAAAGAGATGTTATTGTCAAAGACTATCAGGAAAAGAAACATCTTCCAAACAATGGGTCGACAATATATCCAGGAAAGAAACAGAGAATCAATCCAAATAAAGAACTGGACTGGAAATAGAAATATCCACAGTAAGGAAATTGAAAACAGAAACAGACATCATAATGATAAATGCCTTGGGAATTAAACTGAAGGATGCAATAGAAATACATAAACCAAAAGAAAAAAGAAAATTGTCTATGGAAGAGAATTGTGATATGACTGGTGATGAACTTATGAAGACTGTTAAAGGGAAGGATCTGTGGTGTTTCCATTAACACAAGCAAAAGTTGTGGTAAATGGACGATGACAATGATGACGAAGGTGTGATCTGAGTGAAAATTTGGTTGCATTTTCTAGCAAGTTAAGTGAATCATTATGATATGTTACCCATCATAGTAATTTTGCAGACATAGCTGCTGCTGCTGCTGCTGCTGCGGCGGCGGCGTTTATAGCATCAAATAAAAATGATAGATATTTCAAGCAGTGAAAAATCTAAAAATTTTCTAATGACTCATCAGCATCTCAAGAGATAACATCACAAGTCCTAATCTCTTGGTTTACATATCCTAATTCTGAAAGAGTTGCCTACACAAGAAATCAATCTGCATAACAAAGTTTAACAAAACCCAACAGACATGTTTTGAAAGAGTGGCAAACTCGTTTAGTAATTATCATTCCAAGATTGGTATTTCTACCAGTTCACCCCTAATCCAGTAGATTTATCAGGAAAGACATTCCGATTATGACTATTTTATTTGTTTTCTTTCAGACATAGTGTCTCTAGTACAACATTATCTAAAATATTTTAAAATAGTACAGTGTGAATTCAGGGATATTTGGCAACTATTTCTAGTAGATCAAGCTAATCTTCTGCTTTAGATGCCTCTAGTGGGGCCCTGGCCCTAGGCATTTGGGCCAAATCACCAGGTTGAAATAAATTCCTTCCACCCCACTACGACCAACACCACCACCAGTCATGGACATATTGAGAAATACTGCTCTTTCTATTCTGACAAAGTAAAAACAAAATCAACCATGCTCTCTCATTGTCTCATTTGTTTCTAAATTGTTGCTATAGATGTTCTTCTAGAGCAGTGTTTCTCAACCTTTTTACCTTTGCGTAACCCTTAAAATAAATTACATGTCTCAAGGAACCCCTGCACTCCAAAAAATTATATATCATATCATTCTCATATTTTTTCCATCATACTTCACATGGTAAATATCATATATATATATATATATATATATATATATATATAGTGTAAGGATTTATTTTTCATAATGAGATATAAAACCAAGGCTGTGTGCATTATAGAACATTTATAAATAGAAGGTCTTACAGCAGTTTCCAGGATATTTATCGTATCCCTTCATCGGAGATGGTGTGAGAGGGTGGTTAAGCAATAGTTAATTTAGATAAGATAGGAAATAGAGAGTAACCATTCTCTCACACCGTCTCTGATGAAGGGATATAATAAACATCCTGGAAACAGCTGTAACACTTTCTATTTATAAATGTTCTATAATGCACACAGCCTTGCTTTTTTTCTAATTACGAAAAATACATCCTTATATTCACACGCTGATATATGACCTGCATTGGATCTCTTATTCACATAATCACCTAACCTGGAGCTTAACTATGGTCTATCCATAGCACTTAATCAGCATTACCTGAAACCTCTGGGTCTAATTGACACCACTATCACTCATAACCTATATATATATATATATATATATATATATATATTTATATATATATCTCCCCAATGGTTGTTATATTATCTAACAGAATAGGTTAGATAAGATGATTACAATATTACAATAACCAATAACATGTTGTGTATGTAATGTAATATTACGATCAAGAAATTAGAATTAGCTTATCTCTATTGGGGAACTTCTAGGAACCTTTTGCGGAACCCAAGAATTCCGAGGAACTTCATTTGAGAATGATTTTGAAGACTGGAATAAATGATAATCAGATAGGGCAATGTCTGGCAAATATGGTGGGTGGGGCATTGTTTCCCATTCAAACTGCTCTAGCCTTTGGAATGTCATCCTCATTGTATGTGGCTGAGCATTATCTTGATGGAAAACACCTCTCATCTTGAAACTAAAGATGGTTGTTTTTCTTCTAGTGCTGACTTAAGCCACTCAAGCTGCTCACAACAGAACTCCTTTGTTATCATTTGGTTTGGGTTTAAAAGTTCCAAGTGGACTAAACCTTTCATACCCCACCAAACAGATAACAACACCTTACCTGGGTCAAGACCTTCTTTAGCTTGGGGTGCCAGTGTTTCTCCTTTACCTACTCGCTGTCTTCAGTGCTTGATATTTTTATAGAGAACCCATTTCTCATCACCAGTCACTATTCGGTCCAAAAAAGGTTCATTCGTGAGACATGACAGCAAAGAAGAGCACACATTCACTCTCTGCACGTGATTAGACTCAGAAAGCTTGTGAGGAACCCATTAACCCAGTTTGCTGATTTTTCTGATGGCACGCAGGTGTCAATGAATGGTTGAATGATCAAATCTCTGCTAGTTCCTCAACAGTTACAAGGGATTTTGTTCCACCAGGGTTTGCAGGATGTCCTCGCTGAGCTCAACAGATCTTCCAAGATGAGGCTCATCTTCTAGGCTGTAGTTTCCAACTCAGAATTTCTGGAACTAACATTGACACTGGCTTACTTTTATTATCCGATCCCCATATACTGCATTAATATTCCTCACACCTTCTGTTGCATTGTTGCCTTTATTGAATTCATAAAGCAAAATACGCTGAATATGCTCCTTTGTCACTTCCATTATAGCTTTGAAAAAATAACTGTTCAAATCGAACTGCACTCTTCAAAACTTGCACTAAGAATAAAGACAATGTAAAATTACTACCAGCTTTTATAGCAAGTTGATGCAGGTAGTTTATCCCATCCCCCAACGACTTTTAGTTCATGTAGTTGAAAAAAACCATATTATTTATGGGATGACCCTATATATATATATATACATATACATAGATGGTCTTCTTTAAGTTTCTGTCTACCATATCCATTCACAAAGTTTTGATTGGTCTATAGTAGAAATCACTTGCCCACAGCACCAAGGTGCCATGCAGTGGGATTGAACCCAGAACCATGTAGCTTGGAAGCCAACTTCTTACCAAACAATCATACCTGTACCTATATGATATAATCCTTATTAAATAATAATGTTCATTTAATGAACCAAAACTAGGTCATTTATTGTCTCCATTGTTATTGCTATTGGTACAATCATGTGTTATAGTCCTAAGTCCAAGCACACAGCAAAATAAACAGTTGTTATATCTTACTGAATCTGTTAGTTATAATTATATTTGATTATATTATAGATTAGCTTTTCACAAGCTATAAATAAATAAATAAATTATTCTGTCCAATACAGTTTGAAGAGACTGGTAGTGAAGGTCTACAATAAACACAGGTCAATCCAGGAAAATAAAAATGTCAGAGTGATGTAAGGAGGAAATATTAAAAATTTAGACCAGAGCACTTCAATGACTACAATAGCACTTAAGAAGTGGAATAGTTTTATCTGGAACATAAATAAACACCTATTAATATGTATGTGAGTGTAATGTATGCATGTATGTATGTATGTATGTACAAGTGCATTTTATTTTTGTAGATATGAGGCACGATAACTCAGAGATTAAGCCTGTCATATTGTTGTGCTCTGAACAAGACAGGATTGTTCTTGTTTCAATTTGCCAGAATGAAAATAAAAAACACATACATACACAGACCTACATTCCATTCATAAATCCAAATCAAGATGCTAGCAGTCGCTGATGTTTGACTCCAAGTCAACTTTGACCGAGCAGACTTAAGGACAAAGGCATTCCCGCCATGACCACCCAATCTTTTTATTGGAACATGTAGGACTACATCATTGTATATACTTTTTCTTCTTTAAGTCAATAGGGTATTTTTTTTTTCTGGGAGAATTTTGGCTGCTATTTCTAGAAGGCTTGGTGACCACATACTAAGTCCCTTGTTACCAAACTGTGAAAATAACTTCTCCAAGAAATAATCCATCTCACCCATACAAGCATGGAGAAATAGATGTAAAACATCTTCTTTTTTATGATAAAGCATTTCCAAAAAAAAAGAAAAATTTTATCCAGAGTCTGGTGGCTGTGTGGTTAACTAGTTTATTTCCCAACCACACAGTTACGAGTTCAGTCCCCACAACATGACATCTTGAGAATGTATTTTCTACTACAGTGCCTTGCCAACAAAAACCTTGTCAGTAGGATACTGAAAGAAACTTTGTGTGTGTGTGTGTGTGTGCGTGCGTGCATGCGTCTCTCTCTTTCTTTCCCTCTCTTCATGTCCTAGTATGACTTGATGGTTATAAACAAACATCACCATCATACAAGTGGTGCTCATCCGTTCCCAGTTTTCTGTTAAAACATGTCTAGCCAAGGAGAAATATTGCTTTGCTTGAAAACATTTAAAGGTTGGTGACAGGAAGGGCATCCAGCTGTAGAAAATCTACTCCAATAAATTTCATTTGACTCATGAAAGCATGGAAAAGTGTACATTAAAACAATGATAATGGTGATGATGATGATGTCCTTGTATATTGTCAGAATAATTAACACATTAGAGAAAATGCTTTGCAATTTTCAGTTTCAGCCTTACATATTCTGAGTTCAAGTGTCAAATTTGCCTTCCCACTTTCAGTACAACAAAATATCAGTCAAATACTGGGATTGATATTTATATACAGCACCATAAACCTCATCGAGTAAATGTCCACTTTTCTATGCTTGCATAGATCAGATGGAATTCAGTGAAGCAAATTTTCTACGGTGGGATGCTTTTCCTGTCACCAACCTTCACCAATTTCCAAAGGAGATTTTTTGGGGTTTTTTTTCTCATCACCAAGTAAGTTTCCATAGAAAAATGGAAAAGAACAAACTCATTTGTACCACTGATGCTAATTTACAACTAAAGTCAAGACAAAGAAACACAAATACGCACATATATGTGCACACACCCATATACATACATATATATATATATAATAATAATAATATTAGGGACAAAATCCAAAATTACAGGTAAAAAACTCAATTAAAATCAATTTATAAAAAATTAAAATTAAATTGAGCCTTATAGATAAAGTATATATAAAATATATAGTTTTAGGGAAAATAACCAAGTTTCAAGAACTCATCGATGAAAATCCACTATCACATATAGAAAAATTAATAATTAAAAGCACAATAAATGAGTATAATATAAAGTAAAGTAAATATCATAAGATAAATATAATAATATAATATAATAAAAAGATACATACATACACATATATATATACACACACGCATATATATACATATACACACACACATACATATATACACACACATATATACATATACATATATTCATAAATGTACATATATACACACACACATATATACATATATATATATACACACACATACATATATATATATATATATACACACACACATACATATATATATATATATATATATATACACACACACATGTTCATAAATATATATTTGTTTTGCTTGCCTATTAATCTAACTATATGTATCTATCTTTCTTACCTATCTTTCTCTCTCTATTATTATGCATATATATATATATATATATATATATATATATATATATATATATATATTATGCAGATATATGCGCATGTTATGCTACATAGATAAATATATAAATATACATGCGTACATATGTGTGGTTGTGCATGTGTGTGCTTTTTTGTTGACATATGTAACTGTTTTCGATTTGTTTTGCATGATTTATCATATTAAAATTATGAATTGAAACCGATTTGTTGTACTTACAGAAAGGTCATTCCGGTAATAAAATGTTTCTGAATGGGAAATCATTCAAAAAGACTCAGTAGCATGACAGACAGTTTCAGGCGAATTAATCAATAATTAATTTATTGATTAATAGATTACTTAACGATAAAACCTATAGTGTATTCCAACCAGTGCGCCTTTGTTTCTGGACTGAATGACTTTCCGAAAGCACGCTAACATATGTATATATATGTGTATACATGCTTATATATACGTGTGTCTACATATATATATTTGAAGAACCCCTTTGGTTACGTATGACCATGGGATTGCACCTAGAAAGTTCCCCTCTGAGCAGAAGTCTGGGGAAGGCTGTTTATAGAAGACCAGCAGTCGCCCATGCATTCCAGCCTTCCCTCTCTACACCGCTGATGTTATCAATGGGAATGGTAAAGGCCGATACAGCTTGGCACCAGTGACATCACAACTCATTTCTACAGATGACTGAACAGCAGTAATGTGAAATAAAGTGTCTTGCACAAGAAAGCAACAGACAGCCCAGTCCAAGAATTGAACTCATAATCTCAAGAGTGTAAGCCCAAATTTCTAACCATTGAACTTTGAGTATATATTTATTGGTATGTCGATTAAAGAGCATCCATACTAAATCCATCTTCTGTTTCCTTCATCAGTTATGTATATATATATATATATATATATATATATATATGTATACATATATATATATATATATTATATATATATATATATA
Organism: Octopus bimaculoides; assembly: GCF_046866305.1. NCBI lineage: Eukaryota > Metazoa > Mollusca > Cephalopoda > Octopoda > Octopodidae > Octopus > Octopus bimaculoides. The sequence continues at coordinate 96,627,872 of NC_142933.1, forward strand.
CACACATATATATACACAAACACGTTTGTTTGTGTATATACATACACACATGTATGTATGTGCATGTGCTTACATATATATATATATATATAATACATACATTCAAACATACATACATATGCACGTACATACATGTGTGTATATATTCATTTGTGCATGTGAAAGCATAGACGAGAGGAATAGTAGATAAGGTGAGTGTATGGGTATGTATATGGCTGAGATATAAAAACAAAGTGAATGAGAGTGGGAGGAGAGAGAGATAGAGAGAGAGAATGAGTGAGAGACTGGGAGGAGGAGGAGGAAATTTGTTTTTCAGTTTGTGTTTGTATGGACATATGGCGGGCGTCAACACATACAATACACACACACACACACATATACTTTTTGTTGCTTTGAAACCGCAACCTGTTCACTGACAAAATTCCGTATATATTTCAAAGCAACAAAAATATTTTGATAAATTAAACTTAAATGTTGAAGTGAATCGAACGGTTTTTGTGTGTTTTTAAATGGCTTATAAACACCTTCCACACTGCAATTGTTATATATATATATATATATATATATATATATATAAATCAAAAATAAGCAACATGGATTTCAAGGATGATTGCAGTACGCACGTTTCATGCTACTCCAATTTATTTAAGTAATGCAAGCATTACATTAAATGCAATATAAAGAGCAATCTTCAGCTGCACGAAAATGCAGAAAATTACAGTAGAATAGACATATTACAGTAGAATATTGCATTTAATGTAATGCTCGCATTACTTAAATAAATTGGAGTAGCATGAAACGTGCGTACTGCAATCATCCTTGAAATCCGTGTTGCTTATTTTTGATTTTTTTGATCACCTATCCTTTTAGAATGGTTTTTGTATAATACCATACCATACGATATTCTGGTGCCTACGCATAAGTACCATATTCAATCTTGAATCTATATATATATATATATATATATATATATATATATATACATATATATACAGGGTGTGGTAAATAAACTGTCATCTAAATTACGCAAAAATGAAAATAACACTGACATCTCATTTTAAGAGATATATTTACCAAAATTACATTAAAATATCTTGAAATAGTAAAGAGTAAATTTATTCAATAAAATTCTTATTGGCTTCAACCACGGCCTCCAGACGACTTTGGAATCTCCTGCAACTTTTCTGGACGGTCTCCTTGTTTAAGTTGGTGAATGCTGCCATAATCCTTGCCTTCAGTTCATCTTTGGTGTTACAAGGAGTTTTGTTAGTCTCTTGCTCAACTGCACTCCACTCATAATAATCAAGGGGTTGCAGTCTGGGGAGTTAGGTGGCCAGATGTTAGGGGAGATGTAATTACAGAAATTGTCTGACAGCCATGACTGGGCTCTCCTGCATGTGTGACATGGTAAAGAGTCCTGTTGTCAGACATAGGGGTCTTCTCACAACCACCCTCTTGACCCAGGGCAGCACTATCTCCTCCAGGCACTTGATGTAGGCCACCGTGGGAAGGTGAATGGAGGCATAATGTCGCCATCACTAGCAATCACTCTAAACACCATGATGTTGAGTGGATGTTTGATTTTCATCACTCTCGGTACATGTCCTCAGATTGACACCCAAACACTCTGAGATGTTTATATTGGAGCTTCCAGCACGAATGTCAAACAGTACAGCATGTTGTTTCCAAATTTCTGGCGGAGTGAATTACGTCATGGTGTTGTTTTTTTCACAGAAGGTGCCCAACTGACTCTACTATACTGTGTAGTCAACAAAATCAAAAATAAACAATGCACAAACTAAAAAATATAAAATGACAACAATTTACCCATCGCACTCTGTATGTGTGTGTGTGTGTTTATATATATGTATATATGTGTGTATGTGTGTATATAATTTATACATATTTATATGTATATATACACACACACACATACTGAGGGCTTCTTTCAGTTTCTATCGATCAAATTCACTCACAAGACTTTCGTCAACCAGGAGTTATAGTAGAAGACATTTGCCCAAGATGCTACAAAGTGGGATTGAACCTGGCGCCATATGGCTGGGAAACAAACTTCTTAACCGCACAACCATACCTGCACCTATAGATAATCCTAGACATAAATAGAATTATAACAGAAGATTACGACACTAAGAAAAGTTTTGTATCTTTGAAATATAAATTGCATGGGAAAAAGTTTTTCAAATGCTATGAATCAATTCTGTGTCTCTATTCTTTCTACTTCTTGTTTTATTCATCGCAGGGTTATTGTCTTGAAGGATTTTACTCAAACAATTTAAGCCCAGTACTTAGTCTTAGTCTGGTACTTATTCTATAGGTTTCTTTTGCTGTGTGTTTGTTTTTTTGTATGTATGTATGTATGTGTGGAGGCGCAATGGCCCAGTGGTTAGGGCAGCGGACTCACGGTCATAGGATCGCGGTTTCAATTCCCAGACCGGGCGTTGTGAGTGTTTGTTGAGCAAAAACACCTAAAGCTCCACGAGGCTCCGGCAGGGGATCGTGGCGAACCCTGCTGTACTCTTCCACCACAACTTTCTCTCACTCTTACTTCCTGTTTCTGTTGTGCTTGTAATTCAAAGGTTCAGAGTTGTCAAACTGAGTCACGTTGAATATCCCTGAGAACTACGTTAAAAGTACATATGTCTTTGGAATGCTCAGCCACTTGCACGTTAATTTCACGAGCAGGCTGTTCCGTTGATCGGATCAACTGGAACCCTCGACGTCGTAAGCGACGGAGTGCCAACAACAACAACATGTGTGTATGTATGTATGCCATGGGTTTCCACGCAGTCTCTGTCCACCAAATTCACTCACAGGGCATTGATCAGTCCTAAGATATAGTAGAAGACACTTCACAAGGTGCCGTACAGTAGGACTGAACCCAAAACCACGTGGTTGCAAAGTAGGCTTCCTCACCATACAGAGAGGGTAATTCTGTCAAGAAGAGCATCAACAATGACCTATTCAGCAGCATACAGTAAACTATTTTGGAGATAAGCCAGTTTAGACGTGTTGCTTTTATGTATTGCAGGTCAAGACACATAAAACAAATGGAACTACAATCATACCAGGCAACAGAAGCAGCTTGTGTTTTTAATTACTTCAATGTTTGCATTAATGGTACCCATGCTGGTGACATGTTAAAGACACCCGGTACATTCTGTTGAGTGGGTGACATTAGGAAGGGCATCCAGTTGTAGAAACCAAGCCAAAACAGACAGGGGCCTAGTGTAGCTCTCTGGTTTATTAGTTCCAGTCAAACCATCCAACCGAAGCCAGAATGGAAAACAGATGCTAAATGAGGATGATGAGGATGCTAGATATATATATATACACATATATACATGAAGAGATAGAGAGACAGAGAGAGAAAGAAATGGAGAGAGAGAAACACAGGTGTGACTGAGTAGTTAAGAAGTTTGCCTCTGAACCACATGATTTCAGGTTCAGTCTCACGGTGTGGCACCTTGAGCAAGTGTCTTGGTTGATCAAAGTCTTGTGAGTAGACTGAAAATGAAGCTGAAAGAAGCTCGCTGCATATCATTTATCTTTTACCTGATTCAGTCATTAGACTGCGGCCATGCTGGGGCACTGCCTAGAAGAAACTTTTAGTCGAATGAATTGACCCCAGTACTATTTTGTTTTAAGTCTGGTACTTATTCGAAAGGTCTCTTTTGCCAAACCACTAAGTCATGGGGAGGTAAACACACCAATACCAGTTGACAAGCAGTGGTAGGGGAGACACACGCACATGTGTGTATATATATATATATATATAAATATAAATATATACATACATATATATATATATGTATATATATATATATATATATATATATATATATATATATATATGTATATATATATATGTGTGTATATATATATATATATATATATATATATATATATATATATGTGTGTATATATATATATATATATATATATATATATGTGTGTATATATATATATATATATATATATATATACATACATACATACATACATATATATATATGTATATATATATATATATATATATATATATATATATACACACACACACATATATATATAACTGTATCAGAGAAGATTGGGAGAAACAACGTGGACATTCCAGACTCCGACTGAAGAAGCAACTGGCTGCAAATGAACTGCACTAGACTCCACTCTGATTTGGGATGGTTTCTACAGCTGGATGCCTTACCTAACCACTTTATAGAGTGTGCTGGGTACTTTTATGTGGCACATAAAAACACCTTTGAGCGTTGTCGTTGCCAGAACCGACTGACTGGCCCTCATGCTGGTGGTATGTAAAAGCACCCACTACACTCTCGGAGTGGTTGGTGTTAGGAAAGGCATCCAGCTGTAGAAACTTTGCCAGATTAGACTGGAGCCTGGTGCAGCCATCTGGTTCAAACCGTCCAACCCATGCTAGCATGGAATGCGGACGTTAAACGACGATTATGATATAATGTGTGTGGGTTATGGATGGCTGAATAGATAGATAACTATGTCTGTATGTGTATGTGTGAGCGCTTGTACCTCCTCTTGACATCGAGTGACCATTGTAAATGAAAGATGATATATATAGATATAAATCTTATTCTTTGCAGAAGAGAACAAAACATTGTCAAATTGTAGTGGAGATATTGCAGATTTGTGTAACCCTATCTACAATCAAAACTAACTGCAAGTAGAAAAGATCAATTCACAGTGACCTATAAAAAAATACATCATTTTTGCTATTATTTTATTGTATTTTATTTTCCTCTGCATAAGTAGGCTGTGTCGAATGCTCAGCCAGGGACTAGAAACACAAGAGGCAGGTAAGAGGTGGTTGAGAGCTAGTAAATGACAACAGCTTTCTCTGATCACATTCATGTTTAGCTGCATGACAACTGAACAAATAAAAACACGTTGGTTAAGTAATAGTTTAGATTAGAAAGAAAGAGAGAGAGAGAGAGAGAGAGAGAGAGAGCACTACAGTGGAGGTAAAAGAATTACTAACAAATGAGTTTGTGGACTAAGATTGGTGTTGCTTAGTTTCCAAGGTCATCAAACCCTGGTCAATCAGACCAAAAGCATTCCCTTTCAGTGCAGTAAATTACCTTAGCCAATGTGTGCTTCCTTTTCTAAGATAGCAGAAAGTACGTGTATGTGTATGTGTGTGTGGGGGGGGGGGGGTAATTCGAGGTGGTTAATTTGCTATTTCGAGCAGTTCAAGCGGTGACTTACATAAGAAATTCGAACACTGCTTCGTCTTGTACAAACTGATTCCAGATTAGATCTTCTACCAACGTGTTTAATAAGGTCGATGCACTTGTTTGAGAAATACAAACGAGAAAATCAACAAATAGATACATAAGTAGTAGTAGTAGTAGTAGTAGTAGTAGTAGTAGTAGTAGTAGTAGTAGTGGTGGTAGTAGTAATAGTAGTAGTAGTAATAGTAGTAGTTCTTGTACTTTAGCGTCAAGTCAATATTCTGATTAAGCAGAGACCTATTAATCAAAAGCTTTCCAACCAAGACCATCCCAACTCTCATTCAGTCATCGTGTATCTACGTATTACTAGGTCTCACAGTAAGATCTGGTTGCTATTTCTAGCTGGTCGAGTGGCTAATCACCCTACCTCACCAACGTAGTGGCTCTCTTCTTGGCTTCAATAAATAGTGGTTATTCAAAACTAGACGGAAAGCCAGACAAGACGCACAGACAGACCAGTTGAAGGAAAGAAAGACATACTGTTGAGAAATAGAAGGATCGACAGAACAAATAAAACAGACTAACATGCATCGTCACGAAATATACCGCACGTGTGCGTATACGTGTGTCTATGTACATGAACACGCGGTTTTTTTTTTTTTTTTGGTTTTTTTAAACAAATGAGAGAATGAATATCTAATAAACGTAGAGTAAATTATTTATTTATTTGTTTGTTAGAAAGCGATTTTTATTTCACTTTTTCATTTTATTTTATATCTATAATTAGTATTACCTAAATTATTGCAATTAGAAGACGAGAAACGACGGATAAAGCACCAGCTTCGCGCGCACGCATATACACAAACACATATACGCACACACACACATATACACAAACACATAGGTACAGTGATACGTTTGATCGGTGGTCCATATGAGATTTTTGGGGTTCACACAATGAAATAGTAAATTGAGGATCAACGATAGTATTTTAAGGGCTCCTGAAAATATTTCGATTTAGATATATGTATTGGTATGTATTGCAAGAAACAGCTAGGTCTCTTTCTCTGTTTTATATAGTTTAACCTACACAAGTGCGACAAAGCAAAATAGGAATTTTGAAAGAAGTTTCTATAAAACTAGTTTTTAAACATCGAGAATAAAATAGTAATCAAAGGGGTTCATAGATAAGAAAATGGTTTAGAAGTCCTACGTCAGATGATTTATAACATGTATGTTGTAGCTTTTTTCTTTTAGTTGGTAACTCAGGAAAAGAACATTAAGTATATCTCAAGTTACACAAGCACAACGCTTCGTATATGTAATTAGAAATGAGATTACGTGACGTTCATGACTCTCTCGTGGATGTAACATAGCAAGTGTAAAATGATTGAAATGGCTTCAAATGAAAAATTATTAAAAAAAAAATAACCTTAATGTTTATACGTACAACTTGTAAGGAGACTTGCATGCGCGCCTACATAGGTACATATATTTTGATCGCGAAGAGAGCGCAGTATTTTAGACGAACCGGTTTCACAAATGAACCGTCTCAAAACTAGTTTCAATGTATTTTGTTACGTACAATAAAAGCATGATATCTACATAATAGATTAACTAATTTGTATTACATATATATAATAGATTACATAATATATATATATTATATATAAATATATATATATATATATATATATATATATATATATATATATATATATATATATATCATAGGTGTAGGTCGCGTCCGCCTCGGTAGATTTTCGGAGGCATGTTATGTGATCATACCCTACACCAGGTAATGTGGAGCTCAGACACACTGTTACCAAATGCATATAACTACAACTAAATGTGTTGAGGGCTACTTGCTTCTGTTTGTTCACTCACTCCTATATATATATATATATATATATATATATATATATATATATGCACACATGCACACTCATATAATACACACACACATTGTAATGTAAACAAGCACGATAGATAGATAGATAGATAGATATCATATTCACAAGGGAAGTTAGTGGGGAGGATTGTATGGAAACCAATGCAGGTCATTCAGGTGGAATAAAAGATGGATTCAACTATTTTGTGGATCTCATTGAAGCATACATAATACTGAATGTAAATATTAGTACAAAACCACGAATATGTAGGACAAAGGTTGGTACTTTATTTCCTGAACGTCGAAAGGATGCAAGGTAAGGTTGACCGCTTTTCTTTATTATTGTCAGAAAGGTATTCGATGAGCGGAAATTATAAGGGCAGGTTACAAAAGGTATTAGAGATAGAAAGAGGTTAAATTAAGATAAGCAACAGTATACACAGGTATGAGAAAGTTCCAAGAAGATCGCCAACTAAGTCCAAACGAAAAAGCCAGTAAATCGAATGAACACGACATCACAAAATCGGGGGCAGGAACAGATCAATTAAATTGATTCAAGGAATTTCACTGGTACTAAATTCTACCTACTCTGGAAGGCTGAAAAGGAATGTTGGCTTCAGCAGGATTTGAACTAAGAAAATAAATATGTGTAACTAATACAAAATATTTTATTCGTCCCTTGATCGTATAACAGCGACAGTGATTTCTTTTTATATACAAACAACGCTGACGGTTTTAGTTATCGATCTACACAACAAATACACCTTAAACAGGATCTCTTATCGATCTACACAACAAATACACCTTAAACGGGATCTCTTATATATAGTGCAAACATAAACTATTAAAAAGAGCAACGTCTATCCATGCTTTGTAAAAGTTGAAATAGCATTAACGTAAAATTTGATTAATCTAAACGCAAAATGACTTAGAAGATCGAAACCCAACATACGTTAACATGATGACAGATAGATAATAAAAGTGATAATAATTTCTTCTTCCACACACCATAAGAGGCCTAAACCTCTTAGAAAAGAACGGAGAGAAATATAAGAACAACGAGGTGTTTAGATCATATGAATAAAAAAAGGGGGAGGACTCAAGAAACACAAGAGAGAATATTAAAAGTAATCAACAGTTATATATTGCTTAATATACAGACCATTTTTAGGTAAGCTCCTTATAACTTTGACAGCAGCTTCAAATTTGTCTCTAGCAGACGTAACCGACATGATTTCACTGGAACAGCTCTGACTTCTCATAGACATAACGAGATCATCCACCACCAGCCATAGTCTGGAGATGTCTGCTTGTTTTTACTTTCTCTTTGTGTTACGAATAGTATCTAGGCGGCGCTACACGGTGTCTCATTCAGGGAAGGTAACTCTTAAACGAAACAGCCTACATCGCTAAGGCTTCTACTTCGTGGTTGTTTGATTTACTAGAAATAGTGCCCCAAATCTCCCTCCAGTCATGTTTTTACGTCTTTTAAATAATGTAATATTACAAGGTGTCCACAAAGTCTGGGTACATGAGGATTAACACATACTTTTAGAAATTATTATTACTTATATTTAATTGTTTATGTCATGATTTTATTTAATCCATGTACCCATATGGGGATTAACACATACTTTAAGAAGTTATTATTTCTTATATTTAATTATTTAGGTTATGGTTTTATTTACTCGATGTACCCAGACTTTGTGGACACCCTGTAGAAAACTATGTGGTTGCCCAACCTGTTGGAAAAAGTCTGGATGGTCATAATTGGACTAGTTTTTCTCACATTTCTTTTCGATCAGGCTGAAACTTTCTGGGCAATCCTATACATTTATAACCATTAACTCGATAGAATAAAAGAATAGTGATATCTCAAATATAACGATCCCGAGCCAGGATTGTTTTCAATCAAGTAATTGACTATTACGCTTCATTTCGAGTTATGCGCATGTTCAAAGAAATTTCAACACAGCATAGCATTCCTATTCCTTTTTAAGGAATCAGATTTTTTTCTCATTTAGTATCCTTTAACTCTAAGCCTTATGTCCTCAACTCTTACCCACAGCCTTAGCTCTAAAACAACTTTCAACCTCTAACACAAACTCATTCCGAAATCATTATCAATATACCTATTATAAAGCAAGGCGAAGGCGGCGGGCTGGCAGAATCGTTAGAACGTCGGGCGAAATGCTTAGCGGTTCGTGCATGAAACAAGTACACACGGACTCACACACATACGTACGTACATACGTAGCACGCCGGGCGAAATGCTTAGCGGTATTTCGTCTGCCGCTACGTTCTGAGTTCAAATTCCGCCGAGGTCGACTTTACCTTTCATTCTTTCGGGGTCGATTAAATAAGTACCAGTTACGCACTGGGTCGATGTAATCGACTTAATCCGTTTGTCTATCCTTGTTTGTCCCCCTCTGTAGGTAGCCCCTCGTGGGTAGTAAAGAAATAACACATACGTACGTACATACATACATACATAACATACATACTTACAAGTATATAAATATGTACATTGTATACATGCATGTGTGCTTGTGTCTATATATGTGTTTGTGTGTGAGTCTGTGTTTGTCCCCCCCCCATCCTTGACAACCGATGCTGGTGTGTTTACGCCCTCGTAACTTAGCGGTTCGGCAAAAGAAAACGATTGAATAAGTACTACGCTTACAAAAGAATAAGTCCTGGGATCGATTTGTTCGACTAAAGGCGGTGCTCCAGCATGGCCACAGTCAAATGACTGAAACAAATAGAAGAATAAAAGAATACGCACACACATACATACATATATATATATATAAATATATATATATATATATATATATATATATATACATACAGACATGCATACATACACACATATATATATATATATATATATATATATATATATATATATACATATATATATATATGTATATATATATAATAATATTAGGGACAAAACTCAATTAAAATCAATTTATAAAAAATTAAAATTAAATTGAGCTTTATAGATAAAATATATAGTTTTAGGGAAAATAACCAAGTTTCAAGAACTCATCGATGAAAATCCACTATCACATATAGAAAAATTAATAATTAAAAGCACAATAAATGAGTATAAAATAAAGTAAAGTAAATATCATAAGATAAATATAATATTTATCTTATGATATTTACTTTATTTTATACTCATTTATTGTGCTTTTAATTATTAATTTTTCTATATGTGATAGTGGATTTTCATCGATGAGTTCTTGAAACTTGGTTATTTTCCCTAAAACTATATATTTTTATATATATATATGTGTGTATATCATCATCATCATCATCGTTTAACGTCTGCTTTCCATGCTAGCATGGGTTGGACGATTTGACTGAGGACTGGTGAAACCGGATGGCAACACCAGGCTCCAGTCTGATTTGGCAGAGTTTCTACAGCTGGATGCCCTTCCTAACGCCAACCACTCAGAGAGTGTAGTGGGTGCTTTTACGTGTCACCCGCACGAAAACGGCCACGCTCGAAATGGTGTCTTTTATGTGCCACCCGCACAAGCCAGTCCAGGGGCACTGGCAACGATCTCGCTCGAAAATCCTACAGGAGCCAGTCAGGCGGTACTGGCAACGGCCACGCTCAAAATGGTGCATCTCATGTGCCACCCGCACAAGAACCAGTCCAGGGGCACTGGCAACGATCTTACTTGGCTTGCCGGGTCTTCTCACGCACAGCACATTTCCAAAGGTCTCGGTCAGTAGTCATCGCCTCGGTGAGGCCCAATGTACGAAGGTCTTGCCTCACCACCTCAGCCCAGGTCTTCCTGGGCCTACCTCTTCCACGGGTTCCCTCAACTGTTAGGGTGTGGCACTTTTTCACGCAGCTATCCTCCTCCATTCTCACCACATGTCCATACCAGCGCAATCGTCTCTCTTGCACGCCACAACTGATGCTTCTAATGTTCAGCTTTTCTCTCAAGATACTTACACTCTGACGGGTATTCACATTGACATTACACATCCAACGGAGCATACTGGCTTCATTCCTTGCGAGCTTACGTATGTCCTCAGCAGTTACAGCCCATGTTTCACTGCCATGTAGCATGGTTGTTCGTACGCATGCGTCATACAGTCTGCCTTTTACTCTGAGTGAGAGTCCCTTTGTCGCCAGCAGGGGTAAGAGCTCTCTAAACTTTGCCCAGGCTATTCTTATTCTTGCAGCTACACTTTCAGCGCACCCACCCCCACTACTAACTTGGTCGCCCAGATAGCGGAAGCTATCGACTACCTCTAGTTTTACAGACATGCATACATACACATATATGTAGATATATATACATACATAGATATAAAGGAGTGATATTCTTGTTTGGCCAGTATAATTATTACCACACCCTAAGCATGTAATGGCATAGATTAGATTTTCCGAGGCACAGGTGAAATTTGATTTAATCTTAAATATTTCACCTTGCTTAAAGTGGAAATTTGAACCCTCCAAAAGGTAGGGGCATGTACCACAGTTAGGTCGGCCACATTTTTTCACTTTTGGTTCTGTTGTTAATGGATACAGTCTTGCACTGGTTAATAATTTTTTCAATGATTTAGGTTGCATTTTGCTTTTGATAATTTTGTTCATTGTTTTATTTCCTGTGAGGATGGGTAGATTTTAGATGATAATGTTAAAGGCTTCGTTGTTTCTAGGGTTATGTGTGGAGATGTATGGGAGTATTTTTAAGTCTGGTTTAGTATTTCGGTTGACTTCCCTTAATGTTCGTATATCTATTTCCTTAGCTCGTTTAATGCCATCATTTATTAATGATATTGGGTAATGTCTTTTGATTAGTATTGATCTGAGTTCAAGGAGTCTTCGTTCACAAGTATAGGTGTCCGAAACTATGGTACAGATTCTTTTCGCTAGATTATAAGGTATATTAATTTTTATGTGTTTGGGGTGGCATGAGTTGAATAATAGGTATTGTTTAGAATCTGTGGGTTTAAAGAAGATGTCTGTTTCGATGTGGTTATTGACTATTTTAATTAGGATGTCAAGAAAAGGGAGTTGTTTACTGCTGTGCTCCATGGTGAATTGTATGTTGATATTAATATTGTTAAGCATTAATTTGAAATCGAGGAGTTTGTCCATGCTGTCTTTCCAAAGTATAAAGCAATCGTCCAAATATCTCTTCCAGTTCTCCTTTAAATAGCCATGGGAATGAAAAAAAGTGCCATATTTTTGTAGTGATGATTGATATATTTTAAGCTCTAGGTAACCCATTACAAGGTTTAAAATCATTGGAGCAGCTTGGGTTCCCATTGCAATTCCACATTTTTGTTGATAGTAAACTGTATCGAATATGAAATAGTTGTTCAGTAGGATGAATTTGAGTGCTGCGATTATGAATCTGTAGTTGATGCGTCCTGGGATCTCTTCTGGGTATTTTTCTAGCCAGGTGATCGCTTCTATACTATAATCGTGTGGGATATTGGTGTACAAATTCACCACATCGAATGATACTAACAGGGTTCCTTCATTTATTGTCTTTGGGAGGTGGTTAAGCATGTCTAAGTCATCCCTGATGAAGCTTTTCACATATTTTAGAAACGGTTTGAGTAAGATGTCGAGGAAGTTACTCAAACGGTGGGTTTCACAAGCAGGGCCAGCAATGATGGGTCTCAGTAGGGGAGGTCAGTAGGGAGAGGAACATTAATGCATAGGCTTGGAGAAACTTTGCAAGCTTTACAAATATGTGGATTTTTGTGTATTTTAGGTAATCTGTAGAATAGACTAGGTCTGTATTTAAAATTGGATAAATAGTCAATTTCATGTTTAGTGAGGCCCTTTCCATGTATTCGAAGTAAAGAGGATAAGTTTTTAAGTGTCTTCTGTGGGTTGTATTGTACTATCTTCTCATTGTAAATATCATTTCCCAACATGGAGAGTATTAACTTTTTGTAATACTCTGTGTCTATCACCACTACCGCACTTCCTTTGTCAGCTTCTTTAATGGTGAGGTTTATATCATTTTTTAACTCGATTAGGTCTTTCCATTCATTTACATTAAGGTTGGATTTAATTCGTTGTTTTTGTAGGGTATTAAAAGGAAAACTGGTAATGTGTTCACAGAAAGCATCAAGCACTTTATTTTTGCCTTTTGTAGCACAGTATTCACTTTTGTTTATTATTATTGGGTCATCTTCGCTGGTGTAGTTGTGAAGTGCTTCTATGAGGCGTAATTTTCGACAGAAATCCAAAGTGTTATCCTTAATTTCATTCGAGTTCGACCTGCGAGGGGTTGGAGTAAACTTTAAACCTCTTGCTAGAATTTTAGTTTGTGTAATACTTAGGATTTTTTTTTGATAAGTTGATTATTTTCGGTTGTTCATGTACATTTTGTTCCATTTCACATCTCTGTTTCTTTGATTTAGGTCTAAAAAAATGGTTGTAGTAGAATGACTGTTGTGGAAAGTCTGTATTGTGTTTGGTTTGCTGAGGAGAAAATGGGTGTAAAGTGTGTCTGTGGTAGTATGTTTGTGGTGGAGTGACTGTGTAGCGGACTAGATTATGGTTGTCCTGAGGGTTGTTATATTGTCTATGGTTGATGTGGTTTGGGTTAAATTTATTTTTGATATTGTTATGTGAGTGGAGGGAGAAGTTATGTTGTCTAGTTAGGTTGTGTCTTGTTGAATGATTGAAGTAACCATGTTGAGGGTTAAGTCTCGGAGGTAAATTCTTCCATTTATTGAGATGATGGGGTTGGATTGGTAGGTATTGGTTCCCAAAAGTTTAGGTTAGTCTGGAGGTTTCGATGGAACCTTTGATTTGTATGTAGGATGCCTTGAGGATTACATCCAGATTTTCTATTGTGGGCTGAATTCCTGAGTGTTGTTTGAAAGTTATTTTGGTGTGTAAGAGAGGTTAGGTCGGTGGAGTTGTGTCCCCTAGACCGTGTGTCGTTTGTGTTAGATAAGCGTGGGGTCATTTCTGTGTATGTTTTTGGTTTATTTTTCTTCAGGAAGGGGTTATCCGATGCGTTTTCTATGTTGAACTGTGTTTCGTAGTTAATAAAGAAATTGGCTTGTCTTTCTCAGCGTTGTAGGGAATTTGCTCGTTTGGAATACGTTTACTTTGGAATTTATGAGGCAAAATTATTGGTGTAGAATTTAACCAGCGTTCATAAATTTCTGCCTTGTGGTTGTTTTTGATCATATTCCAGAAAGAAAATTTTCTGGCTTTAAGTTTTTCATTCCATATGTGGATAATGCGGTTTTTTAATTGATAGTGTAAGCGTGGAGGGGGTTCTATCTTGTGTATCATCTGTAGGTGAATTTTCATTTAAGTAATTATTATGAGGTAAAGAATGAAGAGTGGTGCATAATTCGGACAAATGTTGATTGAGCTGTTCTAGAGATTGTTCATTCAATTCTTTTTCTTTGCCTCTTGTGTAAAGCGAGTGAGTTCATCGATCTTGCTAATTAAAAGTGTCAAGTTCGTGTTGATCTCTTTCAGTTCCTTAAGAGTCTCTTCGTTGAGAGTTTTAACTGTAGAGTTTGGAGTTTGTGGCATTTTCAATCTCACGTGTAGTGAAATACAATAGAAATATGTTACAAAAGCAAAATAGAAACTACACATGGAAATCTAAGGGGAAAGTAAAAAGAAAAAATAAGCGAAAATGCACGTTGGAAATCAACATATATTAGAGAAACGGGCCAAAACGATGGCAGAACGAGTACCTCAAGTAATTTTGAACAATTTAATTAGGGTAAGGTGAATTTGAAGTCTTACAGCCGTTTCTGAGATAACCCAAGTGGTAGGCTAGCATGTCCACGTACTGGACACCAGTACGTAGACATGCTAGCCTAGTTATGAAAGTTCTTGTTTGTCCCCATTATGTTAGCCCCTTGTGGGCAATAAAGAAATAAGAATAAGTACTAGGCTTACAAAGAATTTTTTCTAACACCTTTTAACCCCCATAACCCTTTAAGGTGATGCTCCAGCATGGCCGCAGTCAAATGACTGAAACAAGTAAAAGAATAAAAGAATGTATGGTGGCGGTGGTGGTGGTGGTGTTGCTGCGGCTGTTGTTGTTACTGTTATCATTCTAGGTTGCAAAATTTAGTCTAATAGATTGTGAATTATAAAGTCTATTTGTTTAGCGTACTTAACAACTCGCGCATTCACGAAAAGAAAACAAACAAAACAAAAACGCGCCTATCCACGTACACACATTCACGCATACATACATGCATACATACATACACACAAAGAGAGAGAGAGAGAGAGAGAGAGAGAGCTCGTCGTTGTTGTAAACTCTATGAAAAGAAGTCCTTGGAAAGCTAATCAGTAATGTAACTACAGAAGCAGATTAAAATATATTTAATATATCGCACTAAGAACGGAAATCAAGAGATAACTGTTCACAAAAACAGAATAGAAAGGCGGCGAGCTGGCAGAAACGTTAGCGCGCCGGGCGAAATGCTTAGCGGTATTTCGTCTGCCGTTACGTTCTGAGTTCAAATTCCGCCGAGGTCGACTTTGCCTTTCATCCTTTCGGGGTCGATAAATTAAGTACTAGTTACGCACTGGGATCGACGTAATCGACTTAATCCCTTTGTCTGTCCTTGTTTGTCCCCTCTATGTTTAGCCGCTTGTGGGCAATAAAGAAATAAGAATAGAATGTATCAGTTTGTTTGTTCGATTCATTCTTTCTTTCTTCTTCTTCTTCACATTAAATGAGGAGACGCTGACGGGGAAAATAAGCCAAAAGCAAAAGTAATCAAGGTGCAAACACCACGTGGTTTCAAGTTCAATATATTTTTCTACTCCCCCCCCGAAATTTTTTTGGTGGGGAGGGGTCCAGTCGATTAGATCAACCCCAGTACGCAAACTGGTACTTAATTTATCGACTCCGAAAAGATGAAAGGCAAAGTCGACCTCGGCGGAATTTGAACTCAGAACGTAGCGGTAGACGAAATATCGCTAAGCATTTCGCCCGGCGTGCTAACGATTCTGCCAGCGGCTGTATGGTAAGTAACTTGCTTACGAACCACATGGTTCCGGGTTCAGTCTTACTGTCTGTCTGTCTCTCTCTCTCTCTCTCTATATATATATATATATATAGAGAGAGAGAGAGAGACAGACAGACAGACTGAGAACGAAAGGGAGAGAGACACAAAGACAGGGCAACAGAGACAGAGAAAGATGTGGAGATACAGACAGAGATAGATAGATAGATAGATAAACAGACACACACACACACACACAATTTATTTGATTCGGCCAATTGAAAAGAACGCTTTTTAGTGTCCCCTATATTTCATGCTTGTAGCCACAGGGTGGTGTTCTAGTTAGAGATGTTTGACAACAAAGCTTGTTGTACGTGGAATCTGATCTCCTAATGGACCGGTACAAATCTTGTATTGACGCAATATGAAAATCATGTTGGTTATGACGTCACATGTTGGTGAGGAATCAATGTAAATTTAAGGGAGGTCACTCTTACATGGATTAAAATTATAGAAGGAAATAAAGGCATTAACTGAAAAACGATTTAAAAGGGTGTCGCAAGGGAGATAAGTCAGGCTGTTTGCACTTACGTTGAGTTATGCATTTTTCGTTTGCATTCTTTCGTATTTCCATATACTTTGAGGTGAGGCAAATTGAGATGGGACAGAATAAATATAATAAATAGGATACATTATATAGGATATGATAAATGATATAGAAAGTTTTTAATAAAAGATGATTGTATATAGATGTAAATAAATAAATATAGGCGCAGGATTGGCCGTGTTGTAAGAAAATTTATGAACGATTATATTTTATATCAAATTTTATTCAACTTCCAAATTTATTTTAAAATTTCCGACTTACACTTCAACTTCAGTGTCAAAATTGTGTGTGTGTGTGTGTGTGTGTGTGTGAGAGAGAGAGAGAGAGAGAGAGAGAGAGAGAGAGAGAGAGATAGAGAGAGAGAGAGAGAGAGTTGTTGTGAATCTAATAGTGTGTTATCAAATGTAATCTGAGATATCATTTATATTTAGCACTTAAATTTGGGGAAAATTTAGCTGTTCTTTCTCTCAGATCGATCGAGCGCTTTCTTGTTGACTAATGTACAAATAAAGAGCCTACAAAGTAAATAGCGTTATATAAACTTATAGTGGACGCTTAAGATTAAGTTGCTCTTGTTATTTTAAGTAGTGGTTTATACATTTAAAACGAAAGGCACGATAATATAAATGGATTAAAGGCGGCGAGCTGGCAGAAGCGTTAGCACGCCGGGTGAAATGCTTAACAGTATTTCGTCTGTCTTTACGTTCTGAGTTCAAATTCCGCCGAGGTCGACTTTGCCTTCCATCCTTTCGGGGTCGATAAGTTAAGTACCAGTTACGCACTGGGGGTCGATATAATCGACTTAATCCATTTGTCTGTCCTTGTTTGTCCCCTCTGTATGTAGCCCCTTGTGAGCAGTAAAGAAATAAGAAACGTTAGCAGGCCGGGCGAAATGCTCAGCATTATTTCGTATGTCTTTACGTTCTGAGTTCAAATTCCGCCGAGGTCGACTTTGCCTTCCATCCTTTGGGAGTCGATAAATTAAGTACCAGTTGCGTATTGATGTCGATCTAATCGAATTCCCCCCCCCCCCCCAAAAAAAAAAAATTTCGTCGTCTTGTGCCTAGAGTAGAAAAGAATATACATGGATTAACATGGTGTGAGCAAGGGAAATAACTCTTCAGGTGTTACTTTATATGCGGTCACATTAACGTCTTGGTTATTTGCTTTTACAAAAGAGCTCTTATATATAGAGGTTGACCCACAAGTAGGTTTACAGTTATCACGTAGGCACTTTAAATTTCTTTGAAATAATTTTATTACATTTAAATTTCTATCTTACAATCATATTGTTTCTTGCACCTCTTAAACAGACAATGTTTAATCTCTCAGATGCTCAAAATATCCTCCTTCAACATTGCAACATTCTTCAAACTTCTTCGGAACACCCTGACACACAGTAGGGGACAAATTCCGATCTCCATTAATTTCAGTGAATGCGTCAGAAATGTAATCTTTTAATTCATTTACTGTTTTGGAATTCTTCTCATAAACTTTATTCCTTACAACACCCTAAAGAAAGAAATCTTTTGGTGTCAGGTCAGGTGAACCTGGAGGCCATTCGATGCTGCCCCATCTTCCAAACCAACGCTGTGAAAAGGCTTGGTTAAGGTAGTCTCTTACTGTCAACTAAAAAGGGAGCTTAACAAAATTAGCTAAATTAGCATAGAATAATGTTTTCATTTTTTTTTTTTTTTTTTTATAATTAAGATCTAAACTGTTAATGCGAAAGAGATAGCTGAGTAACTACAAACATACCTTTGGGCCACCCTGTAATTTTAAATATTTATTACCTGTGACTTTTTCACACCCGAAATTATAATTATTTCCTGTGACTAGCAAAACCGTGATTTTATTCTATGAATTCTTTTTCACCTGTAATTCTATATTCATACACCTGACGGCCAAAAGTGTGTGACGAAGAGGTGATTGTCTGTCGTCCCATATAAATTTACGTATATTTAACTGACAAATTAAATAGTCACTTCTTCCACAAGTCATTACTGTACAGGCAAAGGAAATCTTGAACATTTTCACTGGCTCCTTTATAAACATTCTCTTTCGTAAATCGATTTTGCCAATTGTAATTTCTGTATTATTCTTTTATTCTTTTACCTGTTCCAATTATTTGACTGCGGCCATGTGGGAGTACTGCTTTTAGTTGGTCAAATCGCCCCCCAGGACTTATTCTATCGATCATTTTGCCGAACCGCTAAGTTACGGGGGCGTAAACATACCAACATCGGTTGTCAAGCGATGGTAGGGGACACAAACACACAAATATATACAAACAATCACCTACACACACACACACACACACACACACACACACACACACATATATATATATATATATATATATATATATATACGACGGGCTTCTTTCAATTTTCCTCTACCAAATCCACTCACAAGGCCTTGGTCGACTCGAGGCTATAGTAGAAGACACTTGCCCAAGGTGCCACGCGGTGGGACTGAACCCGGAACTATGTGGTTGGGAAGCAATCTTCTTACCACACAGCTACGCCTATAACCACTTTTTCTTTCTCTGCCCCACCCCTTTTTTTTTCTTTTTGTCTTTCTGAATTTATATATATGGATTATAATGTAATCTCAATATCCAAACAAGGAGAGACAAAAACTCCAAACAGTAAAAAAAAAAAAAAACGCGATACTTCAAGGGAAAGAATGAAACATAACTATTATAAAGTTACTTCCCGTTGACCACTAAATAATATAAAAATCTTTCCACTAATTTTTTTTTTTTTTCAAAACCAGTATATGTGTTGCAAATGAGCGCGCGTGTGTATATGTCTTTGTGTGTGTGTGTGTATTTGTGTAAATATATACATACATGTATACGACGGACTTCTTTCAGTTTCCGCGAACCAAGATAGTGTAGAAGACATTGTCCAAAGTGCCTCCCGGAGGAGAACCCTGTGGATGGGAAGCAAACTTCTAACTACACAGCCAGTGGGTGTGTGGTAAGTAGCTTGCGTACGAACCACATGGTTCCGAGTTCAGTACCACTGCGTGGGACCTTGGGCAAGTGTCTTCTACCATAGCCTCGGGCCGACCAAAGCCTTGTGAGTGGATTTGGTAGACGGAAACTGAAAGAAGACCGTCGTATATATACATATATATATATATATATATATGTGTGTGTGTGTGTGTGTGTGTGTGTGTGTGTGTGTGTGTGTGTGTGTGTGTGTGTATGCGTGTGTATATGTTTGTGTGTCTGTGTTTGTCCCACTAACATCGCTTGACAACCGATGTTGGTGTGTTTATGTCCTCGTAACTTAGCGGTTCGGCAAACGAAGCCGATAGAATAAGTACTAGGCTTACAAAGAATAAGTCTTGGGGTCGATTTGCTTGACTAAAGGCGGTACTCCAGCCTGGCCGCAGTCAAATGACTGAAACAAGTAAAAGAATATATATATATATATATATATATATATATATATATACGACGGGCTTCTTTTAGTTTCCGTCTACCAAATCTACTCATAAGGCTTTGGTCGGCCCGAGGCTATAGTAGAAGACACTTGCCCAAAGTGCCACGCAGTGGGACTGAACCCGGAAACATGTGGTTGGTAAGACGTTTTGACAGCCATTTTGGCACCGCTTATTGAATTAGTGCTTATGTTAACATGAATTCATCCCTTGAATTCATGTTAACATGTTCCTAAACCCTAATTTATCCTATAAGTTATTACTTCAATGTAATATTCATACTAGAAATGAATTTGCACAGAAATAAAAGTGGTTTAAACGAATGATATGAGTGAAAAAATTTTCACCGATATAATTTTTCCAAAATTTATTACATGATCAATTAATTTAGATGAATATGATGAGGAACGCATTTCATCACTTTCACCTAAGTTAACGATTTTCGTAATAATTATGCAATAATGATGTAACAGATGATATTTTAACCTAAGTTATGGAAACAGCTGTAGAGTAAAACAAATGAAATTTTTGAAGTATCATTGAGATGTTTTGCTTTATACTCTACCGCATAAATGTGTGTGTGTTTGTGTGCGTTTGTGTGTGTGTGTGATAGATAGACACACACACACACACACACACACACACACAGACTTAATGATCACAGTTATCAGCAGCAGCAGCGCCATTCATAATTCATAACGGTAATAACGCTCGAACTGAATTAAAAATCATTATTCTTTTCTACTCTGGGCACAAAGCCTGAAATTTGGGGGGAGGGGGGCCAGTCGATTAAATCGATTCCAATACACAAAAGTACTTCATTTATCAACTCCGAAAGCATGAAAGGCAAAGTCAACCTTGGCGAAATTTGAACTCAGAACGTAAAGACAGACGAAATACCTATTTCTTTACTGCCCACAAGGGGCTACACACAGAGGGGACAAACAAGGACAGACAAACGGATTAAGTCGATTATATCGACCCCAGTGCGTAACTGGTACTTAATTTATCGACCCCGAAAGGATAAAAGGCAAAGTCGACCTCGGCGGAATTTGAACTCAGAACGCAGTGGCAGACGAAATACCGTTAAGCATTTTGCCTGGCGTGCTAACGTTTCTTATTTCTTTATTGCCCACGAGAGGCTAAACATAGAGGGGACAAACAAAGGGATTAAGTCGATTACATCGACCCCGGTGCGTAAGTGGTGCTTAATTTATCGACCCAGAAAGGATAAAAGGCAAAGTCGACCTCGGCGAAATTTGAACTCAGAACGTAGCGGCAGACGAAATACCGCTAAGCATTTCGCCCGGCATGCTAACGTTTCTGCAAGCTCGCTGCCTTATAAAATATCATTATTGTCTTAAGAACAACGTGAACACCATCGACAATCTTAGGAAGCTTAGAGCATTGAAAAATTTAAAGCAAGAAAAACGCCAGTATCAAATATAGAATATCGTCCATATTCTGTCATGCCCACACAGCTGGTTACTTCGAGTGTGGTGGTCGTCGATGGAAAACAGAAATTGTTTTTCTGTTGACGGTTTGCTTGGTTGACCCTACCAGTAGTTATATGCTGGACTTAAAGTTGAAACCAAGCAAATAAAAGATTATGCTGTGAACGATAGCGACCACCACAACTTTCGCCACCACTACCGTCCCAACCACGGAACGTTGCTTGATCTGATTCACGGGTTTGACCTGTGTTCGTAGCCCCATTTTCATGAATTAACCATATAACTGTCACAGTTATCCTTTCTTACTGCAATAAGGAACAATATCTCGAGGATAGACCAAGATTTACTCATTTACCAACACAGAGCTGCTGCTTCACTCTTTGTTCAAGAGACACATGGAAACCAATGTCAAAAGATTAGTTTATTCTTTTGGTGTCGTTGTGGTGAGATAATACTGATTCACCTTCGTGTTCAAATGAGAGTCCAACATAGACAGTGTCAATGAATGCCATTGCTAAGCATATCATTTGTGACATAACTTTAGGCACACCGGAAATGGCTCTCGGAAGCAGAATTCACTACAACGAAACAATGGAGTATTCTACGAAAATAATAATGATTCGCCTCCATGAGTCAACTGAAGTTTAACTTTGGTAGGATCAGTAAACACAACACCCAGCTTGTCATCTAAGATAAAACTTTCGGTACACACCTCATAACAACAATGATCACAATTCAACTCTACTCAGCAGTAGGTCCTGATAAGTTCCTTGCATGTATCTTGAAGAAATGCCGACACCAACTTGCATAACCTCAAGCTAATCTCCAGAGAAAATCGCTAGACGCAGGCAACATACACAAACTTTTCTGTTTTAGTCTATTAGCAGTTTTCAAAAAGGGTGATAAGTCGCTTTCGATAAACTAACGACTGACCTAATTTAATTTCATATCAATAAAGTGAGAAGTGGGAGAAATCAAGAATAACTGATCTCTTGGAGAGCAACAATCACCAAAATCGGTTAAGCATTTTGCCTGGCATGCTAACGATTCTACCAGCTTACCGCCTAGGAGAGGATTGAAATATTGATGTTAAATTCTTTGATTTCAGCAAAACATACGACAGAGATAACCATGACATTCTGTAGAAAAGAATTCATTCACCATTGGACGTCGTCAAAAATTGCTGCTCTGGATTAAGTATTTCCTGATAAGCAAAGCCCAATAAGTCATGATCTACGGAATCTTCTCGAAACCAGGAATAGATTTCAGTAGCTGTGTTGGTCCCATTTTTGTTCATTGTTGCTTTAACGACATCATAAAATTCATCAAGCACAGCACAATGCAAACAAAATTTCACAAGGCTTTGGTCGGCCCGAGGCTATATAGTAGAAGACACTTGCCCAAGATGCCACGCAGTGGGACTGAACCCGGAAACATGTGGCTGGTAAGCAAGCTACTTACCACACAGCCACTCCTGCGCCTCTGTTAATGATTTCAAGAAATCAATAATATTTTTTAGTAATCTCAGGTAAAATGCCAAGAAACGTTGGCAGTCAATACCAAATTAGTTCAAACAGAAGACGAAAATATACCTGGCACACGTCACTAGCATCCGCCTGTGTGGCCGGAATAGTGTGAAAAACACCTTAAAACAAACACATTACAAACAAACACCTACTCTACGAATATAAATACGCTTTACAAGCATACAAACAATTACATACACATTAAAAACATACATAAACATTATAAACGCACGCACACGCACACACACACACACACACACGCACGCACGCACGCACGCACGCACGCACGCACATGCACACATAGATACATATATACTCATACACCTTAAGAAACTCGTTAAGTAGATTTTCTCGTTTTCTTTCTTTCTCTCCTTTCTTTTCACATTGTTTCATCTTCCTCTTCTCAATCGTCTTCTTCTTCTTCTTCTTCTTCTTCTTCTTCTTCTTCTTCTTGTCTTCTTTTTCTTCTTCTTCTTCTTCTTCTTTCTTTTTCTCCTCCTCCTCCTCCTCCTCCTCCTCCACCTTTTTTCTTCCTTTTTCTTTTCTCCTCCTCCACCACTTCCTTCTTCTTTTTCTCCTCCTCCTCTTCCACCAACACCACCTACACCTTCTTCTTCTTCTTCTTCTTTCTTTCTTTTCCTCCTCCTCCTCCTCCTCCACCTTTTTCTTTTCTCCTCCTCCTCCTCCTCCTCCACCTGTTTTCTTCCGTTTTCTTTTCGCCTCCGCCTCCTCCACCACCACTTCCTTCTTTTTCTCCTCCTCCTCTTCCACCTACACCACCTACACCTTCTTCTTCTTCTTCTTTTTCTCCTTTTTTTCTTCTTCTTTCTTTCTTTTTCTCCTCCTCCTCCTCCTCCACCTTTTTTCTTCCTTTTTCTTTTCTCCTCCTCCACCTCCTCCACCACTTCCTTCTTTTTCTCCTCCTCCTCCTCCACCAACACCACCTACACCTTCTTCTTCTTCTTCTTCTTCTTCTTCTTCTTCTTCTTCTTCTTCTTCTTCTTCCAGGTGTGAGAGTATCCGATATATAATTCATTTGCCACACTGATATCTTTTGGCCACACTGTTTGGTGTTTCTCTGTACACTTAACCGAGGGCATCATAGCTACTACAGTTTTTTTTTAAAGTACTGTCCTTTCCTCTCTGTTCTCCATATTACTTACAGTTGTTGGAGCCTGATTATTTAGCCACCCTTCTCCTCCTCCTCCTCGCTGTTGTTGTTGTTGTTGTTGTCGTTGTTGCAGGAATCAAGAGAACCCGCTGAGACCCTGCAAAAGTATTTAAACGGTCTGTTTACCCAAGACGTTGCTATGTAACAATCTGGAAATATTTTTCAGCAACGTGAATGGGATGTGATGCTATGAAATGTAATGGATGCCATTGGTAAGATTTAGAAATAAAGCTCTAGAGATCACGTGAGATCACGTGAGATCATATCGGACCGCGTATACATTCAATGTTTGATCCTTCACAATCGCCCACCACATCATTTTCAGGAGTCACAAAATTAAATACTAGATAAAATGATTACATACAAACATATGATAACATATAAATATAGGAGAGACGTAGGAGTGGCTGTGTGGTAAGTAGCTTGCTTACCAACCACATGGTTCCGGGTTCAGTCCCACTGCGTGGCACTTTGGGTAAGTGTCTTCTACTATGGTTTCGGGCCGACCAAAGCCTTGTGAGTAGATTTATTAGACGGAAACTGAAAGAAGCCCATCGTATATATGTGTATATATATGTATGTGTGTATATATGTTTGTGTGTCTGTGTCTGTCCCCCAACATCGCTTGACAACCGATGGTGGTGTGTTTACGTCCCCGTAACAATAGCGGTTCGGCAAATGAGACCGATAGAATAAGTACTAGGCTTACAAAGAATAAGTCCTGGGGTCGATTTGCTCGACTAAAAGGCGGTGCTCCAGCATGGCCACAGTCAAATGACTGAAACAAGTAAAACAGTAAAAGTGTAAATATGATAGAAAGGGAGAGAATAGACTCTAACAACAGTTTCCAAGAACTCTCTCTGTCTCTCCTCTCTTTCTAACTCTCTCTTTACCTCACTTTCTCTCTGAATACACACACACACACACACACACACACACACACACACACACACACACACACACATATATATATATATATATATATATATATATATCTGTAAAAATATGTGACGCTTATTCGGTAGCCATGATAAAACTCCGAGTTTCGGATGCCGGGGCGGAAATCTCTTCAGTAACCCACGCCGCCATCTCTTCAGTTATCTGGCCATTAAAAATTGCTATGCAAAAGACCGTTGAACGAAGGGAAATTACTGTGTGGTTGACCGTTATTAAGAAAGAAAAAGAAGAAGAAGAAGAAGAAGAAGAAGAAGAAGAAGAAGAAGAAGAAGAAGAAGAAGAAGAAGAGGAAGGCTGCGTCTGTTTTGACGAGTTTCTTTGCTCCATTGTTATTTTGAGTATCTGCAGAATCTAATGAATTTAAGAACTCCAAATCTTTCATCAGTCCTAGAGAGAGAGAGAGAGAGAGAGAGAGAGAGAGGAAAGAAAAAATAAATAATAAAAATAGATCGATCGACAGACAGACAGACAGATAGATAGATAGATAGATAGATAGATAGATAGATAGATAGATAGATAGATCAAGTGAGATCATATCACAGCACGTATACGCTCAATGTTTGAGCCTTCAGAATCGAACCCCGCCCACCCCTCTTCATTTTAGGAGTCACAACAAAGTTACAGACTAGATAAAATGATTACATATAAATATATGATAGTAAGGGAGAGACTGGTTGATTGATTGATTGATTGATTGAGTGAGTGAGTGAGTGGTCGATTGATTGATTGATAGAAAAATATGACTTAAACTGCCATTTTAGTTCTATCTACATCAAAGAATATAAATCAATCCAGCACTTCGTCAGGTATCATACTTTATCGAGTCCGATGAGATAACGAGCAAAACTGAACTCAACTCGGGACCTAAAGGCTACATAGAGCAACGCATTTTCTCGAACGATCTGACAAATTTGCCAACACAACACCTGAAAAGTTTCTTCGTTTGCTTATTTATAAATTTATTTTTATATTTAGATTGCTTTTTGGCAAGTTATCTGGATATGTGCAGCACGTGTTTACATTTACGGGAAGTACGAAATCGATTTCACAAAATACGAAATGTGCGAGTGCATATACATACCAAGATACACACACACACAAACGCACACAAATACACACACACACACACACATACAGCCACACACACATATACAGCCACATACACACACATACAGCCACATACACACTTACAGCGGCATAGACACACACACAACAACATACACATACATACGCGCACTCCCTAAACGCTAAGATCTTTGATGGTTAAGCAGATCTAGTCTTGATCTATAAACTATCGGAAATAAGAAAAAAGTATTGGGTTCGATTTGTTCGGCTAAAACCTTCAAAAACGGTGACCCAACCTGGGTGCATGACTAAGATAAGTGAAACTAAGAGCGTATGTATATGTATATGTACATATATATATACATATATATGTACATATATATGTACATACATATATATATATATATATATATATATATATATATATATATATATATATATATATATATATATATCAAAATAAGCAACAAGGATATCCAAAGTTAATGCAGTACGATCGTTTCATGCGACTCCATTTATTTAAGCAATGTGAACATTATATCAAATGTAAAATGCATTTTACATTTGATGTAATGTTCACATTGCTTAATTAAATGGAGTCGCATGAAACGATCGTACTGCATTAACTTTGGATATCCTTGTTGCTTATTTTGATTTTAATCACCTTATTTCGGAATTGTATGGATAATACCATACTTAATTCTGGTGCCTAAACTTAAGTACCATATTCACCTTGAAACTAAATTTTTTTGTGGATCTCACCTACCAAACCGGAGTATATATATATAACACCATATATTTATATATATGGTGTGTTATATGAAAAGGTATCCCATACAAA
>NC_142933.1:96660046-96720046 GCF_046866305.1 Octopus bimaculoides
TATATATATATATATATATATATATATATATATATATAAATATATATATTTATGGAGTGGGGTATGCACATATACCTATCTGTGTGTATCCTTGTGTCAGTGTTTGTGACCCCTGTAACTTAGTGGTTCGCCAAAAGAAACCGATAAAATAAGCACCACTTTTTTTTTTTTAAGAAGTACTGGGGTCGATTCATTCGACTAAAAATTCAAGGCGGTGCCCCAGCATGGCCGCAGTGTCGTGACTGAATCAGGTAAAACATACCGCAGTGTAAGATCGAACCTGAACCATAGAGTTGTAAAGCGAACTGCTTAAATATACAGCCAAGCCACGAACAAAGACGTGCTTGCCTTATCCCGAAATATCCTTCCAGTTTTTGAGATGGCTGAAAGTTATATGAGGGGAAAATTGGCTGCTTTTTCTAGCGATTTCCAACTGACCGCGTAGAGGCGCTCAGACATCCTGATTTCGGTATTGTTAATGATGATGAAGAGAGTGAAGTACATAATGCTGTGTGTGTGTGTGTGTGTGTGTGTGTGTGTTGTGTGTGTTTTCTATCTTTTGTTCTGTATGATGTAATGTTCCTGGTCATTCACGCCATTCACTCCGAATGTAGACGAAAAACAAAGAACAAAAACATTTCCTTTACAAAGCCAGTGACTGCTGATCGCCATAAAAAACGTCAAATATTATAGACTGATTATAAATGAAAGGAAAACTGCATAAACTATTAGCTACATAGATCAAAACACTATTGTTTGACAATTTATTCCTATATGGCCCTGTGGCGCAACGGTAGCGCGTCTGACTCCAGATCAGAAGGCTGCGTGTTCGAATCACGTCGGGGTCAAATTTTTTTTTTTTCCATTTTTAGCGTAGTATAATATAGTTTACAACGCTGGAACGTTGTTATACAAAGTAAAAGCTCATCAAACAATCTACTAAAGACATTACTTGGAAATGAAGCCGTCAAGACAAAAAAGAATACTTTGGACTGTAGCCAGGCTGGAGCGCTACCTTCAATGGTTTCGTCGAGCGAATCGACCCGGTACTTTATTTCAAGCCTAGTACTTATTTTATCCGTATCTTGAACCGGACCCCAAATTAAAGGAGACGTAAACAAACCAACACCGGTTGTCAAACCGACAAAATACCGCCAGATATTTGCTTTACGAGACAAATGACAGTTGAATCAAGACGAGAAATATCTCAAATATATGAACTTAGATTTTCATTCACTAATAGTTACATAAATCAAAAGACTAAGGTTTTGAATAGTGTTTGCATATGGCCCTGTGGCGCAACGGTAGCGCGTCTGACTCCAGATCAGAAGGCTGCGTGTTCGAATCACGTCGGGGTCAAACCTGTTTAACACTTTTTTCCTTTTTTTTTTTACAGTGTCCTTTCTTTTTAGTATGATATTGTTTATAGCACTTCAACGTAATGAAATAGAGCTAAAGCCCAATAAAAAATATATTACAATGAGGACTGGAAAGAAAGCAATGAACACACAAAGAAACGCTTCACCAACATTTCCTGGGAGGGTCTTGGGGCGGGGGGTACAATCCTCAGCTCCTTCCTCCACAGGGTCCGGTCAGAAGCAACGGTCATAAGACATCTCGACTGGATTTAGACACAAAACAACTGAGGCCATGGGTATTATTCAGTCATATCATTCTTGCCCTGCCGCTACGTCTCTCACCAGTTGCCACGGCTTGAAAAGTCCGCCTTGTGATTCGTTTCTCTGACATTCCAATCAAATGTCCGTAATATCGGGGCTGTGACCTTTCAAGACAGAAATGTAACGGTCTGTGATCTGTCGTGATTCCCTGATTCCCAAGCTATGCACCCGGTCGAGTAACGTTATTCTAGAGATCCTTTGGAGGTACCCAATTTCGTCCGCTTGTATTAATACCCTTTCCGTCATTACTCAACATTCATGTCCATGTATGATGATAAGCACGAATTCCGAATGGTAGCGAGTTGGCTTTTTTTCCAATCTCTACCCTTTTAAGAAACGAATGCTGGAGAGAGCGCATTAATGTACTAGTACCTGCAATTCTAGCTTTCACTTCATTCTCCTACCTTTCATCATACGTCAATACAGCCGCGAGATCTCGGCGGTATTTATTGCTCTCTATAAATGACCTCCACAGCCGATTTCTTACTTAAAATAAAAATTGACTGGTACTCTATTAATCGAGCCCGGAAAGCTGAAAGGCAAAGTTGACTTTGACTGGATTTGAAATTAGTACACAGAAATCTAGAATGAATATTGTGAATCATTTTGTCCAATGCTCGAACGACTTAGCCAATTGGCTGTCTTGTTTATTGCCTCCCAATCGACCTTGACAAAGGAAATTCCAGCCGTAACTGCCCCGTCTTTAAGGATTGTACAGAGCTAAATTATATAAAGCATTTGTTGTATATAGGGAGGGTCATTATGCCAATAATAACGCATGCACTCGTTTCATTATTTCACTTCTTTATTTTTCGTCATTTGGTTAAATATTTCACTAATTACTAATTGATTGTTTCACCAATCATTAAGTTAAGCAGTTATTTCCGTCAAACTTCTGTCTTCATCATTCACGACCTCTTGAATAACTGCAGGTCTTGGCCGGTGATAAAGAAGTATAATAGAACCAGCGCGTGTGTTTATAATTGGCGTAATGACGCTCCCGAGATACAATAAGATGTGTGTGAATACATGAGCTCACTTCGAGAATCTTGCAAAACAAATCCAGCGACGAAATATAAAGTTATCTTTTTTTTTTTATTTTAGAAGACAGGGTGTTATTTATTGGAGATTTGGCTGCTGTTTCTAGCGGATCGTGTCACAACGTACCTGTTCTTTCGTTGCTGTTTGATGTTCCTGCTTTTTCTATGATCTTCGAAGAATGATGCAACAACTACGATGATATGGTGGAAATTAAAATTAGCTTTAGTGAACAACTCTTAATTTAATAGTTTATTACGAGACTCGCAGATCCATCGATCCCTGAGGACGGTAGTAAGGCGTCTGACTCCCGTTCAGAAGTTTCCATGTTCGAATCACGTTGAGATCATAAGCGTACTTCCATCTTTTTACTTTTCTTTAATTTTTATTGTTTTAGATTATTTATCAATAAGCGTATTTTCAGAACCCAGCTGATATGAATTTTCTTTGCAGATTAAAAAGCTTATAATGTCATACCATAAACAAAATAATTAATCTTAATAAATTTCGAAAACATAATTTCAGACATTCGTTAGAACAACATAGTAAATGCAATCAGAAATCAAGTGACTGCTGGGTGGAGACTGAAAATGTTAAATACATGTATAAATATACCAAGAGGTAAAGACTACTGTTTGAATACCGAAATTCGCACGGCCCTGTGGCGCAACGGTAGCGCGTCTGACTCCAGATCAGAAGGCTGCGTGTTCGAATCTCGTCGGGGTCATAAACTACTTCTCTTTTTTTTTTATTATTTAAAAGCATTTTTTAGTGTTGTATACTTTATAAGTCTTCAACGTGATGAAATACAGTTACTCTTTTACTTGTTTCAGTCTTTTGACTGTGGCCATGCTGGAGCACCGCCTTTAGTCGATCAAATCGACCCCAGGACTTATTCTTTAGAAGCCTAGTACTTATTCTATCGATCTCTTTTGCCGAACCGCTAATGTTACGGGGACATAAACACACCAGCATCGGTTGTCAAGCGATGTTGGGGAGGACAAACACACACATACAAACATATACACACACATACATATATATATATATATATATATATATATATATACATATATACGACGGGCTTCTTTCAGTTTCCATCTACTCACAAGGCTTTGGTCGGCCCGAGGCTATAGTAGAAGACACTTGCCCAAGATGCCACGCAGTGGGACTGAACCCGGGACCATATGGTTGGTAAGCTAGCTACTTACCATAGAAGTTGGAAAGAAATCAGGAAAGACGAAAAGAAATGCTTAAATGCAAATGCGCGCAGTTACACGCGCTCGCCCTGTTTACGTCACTGGACTGCGGTCAGGCTGGAGCACCGCCTTGAATATTTTGGTCGAACGGATCGACTCGGTACTTTATTTTAAGTCCATAACTCATTTTATCGGATTCTATCACCGAACAGCAAAGTAGAGAAGACGTAAACAAACCAACACCAGTTGTCAAGTGGACAAAATGCCCTCAGACATTTGCTTTACAAGACAAATGAGAGATGATCGAGACGAGAAATATCTCAAATATATGAACTTATTATTACATTAATTAATAGTTACATAACACAAATAACTAAGATTTAGAAGAATATTTCCATGTGGCCCTGTGGCGCAACGGTAGCGCGTCTGACTCCAGATCAGAAGGCTGCGTGTTCGAATCACGTCGGGGTCAAACCTGCTTCATCTCTAGTTTCTTTTTCTTTGTTATGATATTGTTTATGACGCTTCAACGCAATGGAATAGAGCTAAAGGTCAATAAGACATCTATTACCATGCAAGCAATAAATACAGAAAGAAACGCTTCGCCATCAATTGCTGGGAGGGTCTAGTGGGTATATTCCTCAGCTACCTCCCCCATAGGATCTAGTCAGAAGCACACATCATTAGACATCCCGGTTGGATTTTGAAGCGTGAACAACTGAGACCATGAATATTATTCAGACATCTCATTCTTGCCCTACCGCAACGTCTTTCGCCAGATGACGCGTCTTGCGATTCGTTTCTTTGATATTCTAATCATATGCCAGTAGTACTGGAACTGTGACCTTTCAAAGTAGAGAATTAGCGGTCCGCGATCTGTTGAGACTCTCTGATCCCCAAGCTAAGCATCCGGTCGAGTAACATTATTTAAGAGATCCTTTGCAGGTACCCGATTTCGGAAGCTCCTGTTTGTCCTCTTTCTGTCGTTACCCAGTATTCATGACCATGTATGACGATAGGCGCGAAAACCGAATCGGAGATAGCGTGTTTGGCTTTTTTATCAATCTTTTCTATTTTCATCATTCACGACCTCATGAATAACTGCAGTCTTGACGAATGATAAAGAAGTATAATAGAAGCAGCGCGTGTGTTTATTATTGGCATAATGTCTCTCCCGAGATACAATGTATGTGGACACATGAGCATTTATTTAAGAAGGCAGGGCATGTTATTTGTTGGGGATTTGGCTGCTGTTTTTAGCGGGTCGTGTCACAACGTACTTGTTCTTTCGTTGTTGTTTGATGTGCCTACTTTTTCTATGATACCCAAAATATGATGCAACATCTACGATGAAGTGTTGAAATTTATATAAGTTTTAGTTAACAAGTCTGAATTTAATATCGTAGTTTATTACGGGACTCACGGTCTCCGTCGAACACTTAGGAGCAGTGGCAAGGTGTCTGACTTCCGCCGAGAAGTTTACGCGTTCAACTAACTTCGGCATCATAAGCGTCTTCTTACCATACTCTTCTTTTCCTTTTTTAGATTATATTTGTCAATAAGTGTATTTTTAAAACCCAGTCGATCATTAAAAGCCTAAAATGTTATCTCATTAACAAAATAATTGATCTTCATAAATTTCGGAAACATAATTTCAGATATTCGTGAGAATAACGTGGAAAATGCAGTCAGTGAACAAGTGACTGTGGGATCGAGACCAAAAATATGTCAAATAAATATACAAATATAGCAAGAAGAAAAAATGACTATTGTTTAAACAAACGATTCGTACGGCCCCGTGGCGCAATGGTAGCGCGTCTGACTCCAGATCAGAAGGCTGCGTGTTCGAATCACGTCAGGGTCAAGAGTAACTTTTGATTTAAAATCCTTTCTTTTTTTTTTCTTTTTTTTTTTTAGCGTTGTATAGTTTATAAGTTTTCAACATTATGAAATACAGTTAAATAGAAATTGGAAAGAAAGCAGAGAAGACGAAAAGAAATGCTTAAATACAAACACGCACACATACACAAGCACACCTTGCTATGTACCTGATCCCCAACCTATGCACCCGGTCGAGTAACGTAATTCTAGAGATCCTTTGGAGGTACCTGATTTCGGCCGCTTTTATTCGTACTCTTTCGGCCGATTGTTTTCGTAATCTTTAGGTCATTACCCAACATTCATGACCATGTATGACGATAGGCACGAAGACCGAATCGCAGATAACGAGTTTGGCTTCTTTTTTTTTTACCAATCTTTTCTCTTTTAAGGAACAAACGCTGAAGACGGCACATTAGTGTGCCAGTACTTGCAATTCTAGCATTCAGCTTATTCTCTTGCCTTCCATCACACGTGAATACAGCCGCGAGATTTTGTTGGGGCCTATTCCTCTCTAGAAATGACCTCCACAGCCGATTTCTTACTAAAAAAATCGATCCCGAACGGTTGAAAGGCAAAGTCGATCGCGGCTGGATTTGAAATCAGTACACAGAAATCTAGAATGAATATTGTGAAACATTGTATCCTTCTTCTATGATCACCAAAATATGATGCAACATCTACGATTAAATGGTGAAATTTAAAATTAGTTTTAGTTAACAACATGTGTGAATTTAATATAGTTTATTACGGGTCTCGCGGTCTCCGTCGAACACTTAGGAATAATCTTTTCTTTTCTAGGCACAAGGTCCGAAATTTTGGGGGAGGGGACCAGTCGATTAGATCGACTCCAGTATACAACTGGTACTTAAGTTATAGACCCCGAAAGAATGAAAGGCAAAGTTGACCTAGGCTGAATTTGAACACAGAATGTAAAGACACAAAATACCGCTAAGCATTTCGCCCGGCGGTCCTAACGTTTCTTATTTCTTTATTGCCTACAAGGGGCTAAACATAGAGGGAACAAGCAAGCACAGACAAAGGGATTAAGTCGATTACATCGACCCCAGTGCGTAACTGGTACTTAATTTATCGACCCCGAAAGGATGAAAGGCAAAGTCGACCTCGGCGGAATTTGAACTCAGAACATAAAGACAGACGAAATACCGCTAAGCATTTCACCCCGCGGTGCAAACGTTTCTGGCAGCTCGCCGCCTTAAACACTTAACAATAATGGCAAGGTGTCTGACTGACTTCCGTTAAGAAGTTTACGTGTTCGTGTCAAGTCGGCATTATAAGCGTCTTCTTATATTTTTCTTTTTTTTTTTTTTTTTGTATTTATCAATAAGCATATTTGAAAATCCAGCCGATCCCACTTTCGGTATCTTTTTTTTTTTTTTTCTAAAGCAATCCACTTCCTCGACTGCGGAGATTCCGAATTTGCAAAGAGAAAAAAAAAAGTCAGCATTTCAAAATTTTAAAATGTCATATCATAAATAAAATAATTGATCCTAATAAGTTTCGAAAACATAATTTCAGTTATTCTTCAGAACAACGAAGAAAATGCTGGATCGAAAAAGAAAATATATCAAATAAATATACAAATATAGCAAGAAGAAAATACTATTGTTTCAAGAATCGCATCGTACGGCCCTGTGGCGCAACGGTAGCGCGTCTGACTTCAGATCAGAAGGCTGCGTGTTCGAATCACGTCGGGGTCAGGAGAAGCTTTTTTTTTTTTAAGCATTGTATCAATATCTATAAAACAGATGTTTGTGTGTGTGTGTATGTGAATGTGGGTTATGCACGTCCACAAATTAGCACGCATGTCACTCCAATTTTAGGAGGACATTGTTCATGACCCTATCTGTGTTTTTGTCAACTTTTTCTCACGGAGGCACCCGCGTATAGCTGTACAAATCGATAAACTTTTACCAATTTTGAAGTTTGTTGACATGGCGAAGTCAAATATGTGCGTACGCGCGTGAAGGAGAGAGAGAGCAAGAGAGAGAGAAAGAAAGAAAGAAAGAAAGAAAGAGAGAAAGAGAGGGAGAAAGAAAGAAAGAGAGAGAGAAATAAAGAGAGAGAGAAATAAAAAAGAGAGAAAGAAAAAAGAGAGAAAGAAAAAAGAGAGAAAGAAAGAAATAGTGTGTTTGTGACAAGGATCAGAAACAGAGTGTTTGCCAAGCGTCTAAAAAAAAGAAAATTGAAAAAGTGGAAGAAAGAGACAAAGCGGCGAAGGAAAAAGAATCTCTCTCACCAAGAGAGCGTCTAACAAAAAAAAAATAAAGGAACGAACAAATGGAAGAGGGAGACAAAGCGTATTACGAAAGAAAATGTAGCTAAGGAAGACAGAGTAAAATCTATTTTTTTTCTTAAACATGAGATATAGTATCAAATATAAGATGTTTTTGAAATACACTATATTCTATAATAAGATTATATATACTTTCTCACACAACAATTCAAATATATTTATTTTAAATCATTTATTTATTTTAAATCATTTATTTATTTTAAATCGTTCATCTTTCTCCCCCCCCCCCCTCTCACTCTCACACTTACGCACATATACTACTTTGGGAGCGAAAGAGTTTTGTTTATATTTCACAACTATGAAACAAAAACGTATGTAACAATTTGTCAGTCACCCCGCAACCCGTTTTTCGGACCACAAAAAGGGTTTGGTAATTTTTCAGATTAACACCCGCACGATTTCCACTAGGGTGTTACGGTTAGGATTAGGATTAGGGTTAGGGTTACGGTTTTAGGGTCAGAGTTAGGGTTAGGGTTTAGGGTTAGGGTTAGAGTTAACCTAGAAGGGACAGGCTCCTTATTTTTTGGTTAAGGTTGTTGGTAAGCTTTCCTAAGTTACTCCAATCCAGATCCCCAATGCAAACCTTCAGATCAACCTTCTCCTATGCAGATCTCTAATGCAACATTTAAAAAAAGAGTCAATAAGTGAAAATAACCAATAAACTGATTCCTTATGGGATTTCCCAATCAAATTGCCAGCAAACCATTTTCAGCCAAACTAATTTCAACGGATTTTGCTCAAATCTGAGGTCGATGTTACTTATTTTGGTTTGAAATAAAGGACTTAATCATTTAATAATCCTAGCTTAATCCCGAGCAACGCCGGGTTATACTGCTAGTAGTTTATAAATCTTCAACGTTATGAAATACAGATGAATAGAAACTGAAAAGAAAGGGAAGAAGACAAAAAGAAATGCTTAAATCCAAATACGCACACATACACAAGCACACCTTGTTTCTGTCACTGGAATGCGGGTAGGCTGGAGCATCGCCTTTAATAGTTTCGTCGATTGAATCGACTCGGTACTTTATTTGAAGTCCATTACTCATTTCATCGGTTACTTATACCGAACCGCAAAGTAAAGGAGATCTAAACAAACCAACACCAGTTGTCAAGTGAACGCTACAACGTCACATTTACAAAACAAATGACAGTCGATCGAAACGAGAAATATGTCGACAAATAATTTCATAAACCGAAAGACTATGGTTTGGAACAACATCTAAGTCTCACTGCTTTCATTATATTATTTATAACACCTCAATGTAATGGAACAGAACTGAAGACCAATAAGAAATCTATTACCATGCAAGTTGGAAATAAGGCAGTGAAGACAGAATAAAACGCTTCATGATGAATTCCTGGGAAGGTCTTGGAGGTACGTACAATCCTCAGCTACTTCCTCCACAAGGTCTGGTTAGAAGCAACCGTCATTAGACAGTTCCATCGGATTTCGAAACGTGAATAACTGAGGCTATGGATATTTTCCAGCCATCTCATTCTTGCACTACCGCTACGTCTCTCGCCACATGTCACGGCTTGAAGAGTCCGTCTTGCGATTCTTTTCTCTGACATTCTAATCATATGTCCGTAGTACCGGAGCTGTGACCTTTCAAGACAGAGATGTAGCGGTCCACGATCCGTTGAGACTCTCTGATCTCAGAGCTGTGCACCCGCGAGTAACCTTATTCTAGAGATCCTTTGGAAGTACCCCCATTTCATCCGCTTGTATTCGTACTCTTTCGACCATTACCCAACATGCATGACCATGTATGACGATAGACACAAAAACCGAATCGCAGTTAGCGAGTCTTGCCAATTTGTACACTTCCGATTTGTACACCCAACCGATGTGGAATTTATGTGTAGATTAAAAGATTAGAATGTCGTCATAAACAAAATAATTGATCTTAGATAAATTTCGAAATCATAATTTCTGATATTTGTCAGAACCACGTAGTAAATACAATTAGAAATCAAGTGACTGCTGAATCGAAACAGAAAATATGTGAACTAATTATATAAATATAGCAAGAGGAAAAGACTATTGTTTGAAGAACCGCTACGTACGGCCCTGTGGCGCAACGGTAGCGCGTCTGACTCCAGATCAGAAGGCTGCGTGTTCGAATCACGTCGGTGTCATTAGAGTACTTTTTTTTATTTTTTCAGTTAAAAACATTTTCTTTTTAACGATACATAGTTTGTTACTCTTCAATGTTATGAAACACAGTTATATAGAAGTTGGAAAGAAAGCAGAGAAGACGAAAAGAAATGGTTTGGTCGAAAGAATAGACCCGGTGCTTTATTTTAAATCCATTACTAATTTTATAGGTATGCTTTTACCGAACAGCAAAATGAGGGAGACGTAAACAAACCAACACCAGTTGTCAAGCCGACAAAATACCGTCAGACATTTACTTTACAAAACAAATGACAGTTGATCAAGTCGAGAACTATCTCAAATATATGAACTTATAATTACATTAATTAATTGTTACATAAATCAAATAACTAAGATTTAGAAGATTATTTCCATGTGGCCCTGTGGCGCAACGGTAGCGCGTCTGATTCCAGATCAGACGGTTGCGTGTTCGAATCACGTCGGGGTCACACCAGCTGAGGTTTTTTTTTTTTTGCAGTGTCTCACTTTTTTATTATGATATTTTTATAACGCTTCAATATAATGAAATAGAGTTACAGGCTAATAAGAAATTTATTTCAATGTAAGTTGGAAATAAAGCAATGAACACAGAAAGAAACGCTCCACCAATCCCTAGTAGGGTGCTGGGGTTACAGTCCTCAGCTACCTTCCCCATAGGGTCCGATCAGAAGCAACCATAACTAGACGTCTCCATCGGATTTAGAAACGTGAACAACAGGCCATGGATATTATCCAGCCGTCTCGTTCTTGCCCTACGTCGCCCTCCAGTTCTCACGGTTTCAAGAGGCCGTCTTGCGATTATTTTCTGCAAAATTTTACTTATGTGCCTGTAGTACCGGGGTTGTGACCGTTCAAGGCAGAGAAGTGGTGGTCCGCGATAATATTGATGTTAGAAGGGCGGCAAGATGGCAGAATCGTTAGCATGCCGGGCGAAATGCATAGCGGTATTTCGTCTACCGTTACGTTCTGAGTTCAAATTCCGCCGAGGCCGACTTTGCCTTTCATCCTTTCGGGGTCGATTAAATAAGTACCAGTTCCGCACTGGGGCCGATGTCATCGATTTAATCCCTTTGTCTGTCCTTGTTTGTCCCTTCTATGTTAGTCTCTTGAGGGCAATAAAGAAATAAATATTGATGTTAGAGCGATAGCTCCAGCCAGGTGTCACTTTACCTGTTTTCTTAATCTTGTTGTTGGTTGGAGATTTTTGGGCTCTACTACATTCTACGAAACTGTTAAATAGGGATACAGATCGATAGCCGATAGGATAGATCCTGTATCAGGTTTGTCTTATTTTACCAATGCCCTTGCTATGAAATGCACAGTTCACCTTGCTGAGAAGTGATTCTTTGAACATAAAGATTGGATTTCTTAACGATCTTCAATTGTTTCATATCACTTGAAATTAACTACATTACTCGAAAAGTAAAAAGAAATAAAATTAATGTAAACCCGACGTGATCCGAACACGCAGCCTTCTGAACTGTAGTCAGACGCGTTACCGTTGCACCAAAGGGCCATGCGATTATAAAACGTACTATCCAAAGCCTCTAACGACTTTGCTTATCTGTTATCTCGTTATTGCTTATTTTCCTATCAATCCTGACCGAAGAAAATCCACTTGTGGTTATCCTCTCTTTCATGATTGCATAAAAGTACATATTACAAGGCTTTTTTACTCTCATTTAGGACGGCAGCGTATCACTGGAGGTAGGTTTGACTGTTGTTTGTAGCAAGTCGATTTACGATTCCGTCATTACTGTTTGACACTCCTGTCTTTCATTTGATCACCAAAGGGTGAAGCAAAACCCAAGACGAAATGGCAGGACTTTAAATTAGCATTAGCTAGCAATAAAGCTTGATTTAAAAGTTTAGAACGTGAATCCGTCCTGACGTTTGGTATTTACTTCAAAAAAAGACAGAATATATACGAAACCAATACATTAACTTGTGATTTCATTATCTAAAAGTAAGCCAAAAGAGTATTGTTCGTTACATCGCGTACATTCGGCGCTGTGGCGCAACGGTAGCGCGTCTGATTCTAGATCAGAAGACTGCATGTTCGATTCACGTCGGCGTCAAATAGTTCATATTTTCCATTTTCATTGCTTTTTTTTTTTTTTACAGTAATATAGCTAATTTGAAGTGATATGAAACAAAAGTTTAAGAAATTCAAATTTTATGTTCAGAGTATCACTTCCTCTCGAGGTGCAATGTGTTCTTCATCCTTACTAAATTGGGAAAATAGGCCTAATCAATTCTTTCGTCTGCTCCCGTATCTAACGGGTTCGTGCACTATCCCAAATCTCTACGCAACCACGAAGTTCCAAAGACAGGTGAAGCGACACCCGTTTGAAGCATATTACCCTTACATCAATATCATGAATCTATAACTCACTGTATTACTACAAACACAGTGCAATGCATAAATCTTATGTATACGATATTCCCTCTATTTCTCTCTCTCTCTCGTGATATATATATATATATATATATATATATATATATATATATATATATATATATATATATATATATATATATGGGAGAATATACAAATAATAACAACAGACGAGGACAGGTGGTGTAAATAACAAAAGTATATATTAGTTTGACGCTCGGGAATACGGAAAGTCTTTGACGTTTCGAGCTACGCTCTTCAACAGAAAGAATACGGAGACAAGGAGAAAAACACGGAGAAAAAAAATTGAAAAGTGTTCAGTCAACGGTCAATCATAATAATGATATATATATATATATATATATATTCTTTTATTCTTTTATTTGTTTCAGTCATGTGACAGCGGTCATGCTAGAGCACCGCCTTTTAGTCGAACAGCTCGACCCCAGGACTTATTCTTTGTAAGCCTGGTACTTATTCTATCGGTCTCTTTTTGCCGAACCGCTAAGTTACGGGGACGTGAACACACCAATATCGGTTGTCAAGCAATGGTGGACACACACACACACACACACACACACACACACACACACACACACACACTCATATATATATATATATATATATATATATATATATATATATATATATATATATATATACAACGAGCTTCTTTCAGTTTCCGTCTACCAAATCCACTCACAAGGCTTTGGTCGGCCCGAGGCTATAGTAGGGGACACTTGCCCAAAGTGTCACGCAGTGGGACTAAACCCGGAACCATGTGGTTGGTAAGTAAGCTACCTACTACACAGCCATTCCTGCTGCGTGTATGAGACAAAAGAAACAGAGAGACACACACACACTCTGTGTGTGTGTGTGTGTGAGGAGACAGATCAAATGAGCACATATGAAATAGTGTTTTCCAAAAATGAGTGGCCATCATTACATATTGCATGCCTTTTTCATCTAAACTTCCCGTCTCCTACTTGGATCATCGCCGATAAAATATTCTACTTTATTAATCGACCGCGCTAAGCTGAAAGACAAAGCTGATCTCGAATGCATTTCAAATCATGACAGAAATTTGTGACTAATACTATAAAATATCCTATCCAAACTCTAACGACTATACTAATCCGCAATCGTGTTTAATTGCCTATGAATTTTCACTAACAAATTCCATCTGTGACCATCCCGTGGATAAATATTGTGTGGCGTTAAAGTACATGATATTTTCTTTTCCTTTTGTATATCGTTGATGGGCGTTCATTATGCAAAGAACCTACACACGCAATTACTCTATTTCCGTTCTTTATAATTCGTCAATTTCATTAGTTAACTATTTCAGTAATTACTAATCGATTGCCAGTCATTTAGTTAATCAACCATTAATTTTTTCCATTGCCATTCGTGACCGATTGGATGAATAAAGATCTTGACGAAAGATACAGATGTGAATTAGAACTAGTGTGTGTATTTATTATTAGTACAATGACCAGCCGGAAATACTGCAAAATCTGTTTCAATACACGATTTCACATCAAAAATCTAGCAAACCAAATATAAAAACGAAATATGAAATTCTCATTTCTCATTTAAGAGAGCGAAATGTTATTTGAGGGATATGTGGCTACTGTCGAACTACAATTTAATTGTTATTTCATTCCTGGTCAATCCTCCTGCGTTTTATATGATCACCAAAGGGTGATGGAATATCTATGATGAAACGGGGAGATTTACAATTTCATTTGGCTAATAGGAAGCGTTTATTTAAATGTTCGTGTGAATAGTCGTACTTGTACACTGTGGCAGAGCAGTGACGCAAATGACGTCCGTTTCAGAAGGTTACTTCTTGAAATCATTTTCAGGTACATAAGGGCCTTTTCTTACCATTAAATGTATCGAGGAAATGTGGTTTCAGAACCGAATTTGTAATCACAGAATGCCGTGAAATATCTACTTCACAAGACAAGTGATTGCTGATCGAGACAACAGACAATATGTGAAACCAATATCTTGTAATTACATAATCTAACAGCGAAGGCAAAAGACTATACTCCGCTGGCACTGGCTATATGGCCCTGTGGCGCAACGGTAGCGCGTCTGACTCCAGATCAGACGGTTGCGTGTTCGAAGCACGTCGGGGTCACATTAATTTTATTTATTTTTATTTTTCGAGTAATGTTGTTTATTTCAAGTGACATGTAACAATTGAAGGACGTTAAGGAATTTAATCTTTATTTTCAAATTTTGACTTCTCACCAAGGTGAAATAAACACTTCATCGTCAGGTAATTAGTGAAATCAGACGAATCTGATATTAGGCTATCGATCTGCACCCATATGCAACAGTTTCGTAGAATGTAGTTGAGCCCAAATATCTCTAACCAACAACGCGGTTATGAAAACAAGTGAAGTGTCCGTGATTAATATTGTAAGATATTCTATCCAAAGCCCCTAACGACTTTACTAATCTACTATCTTGTTATTGCTTAATCTACTATCAATACTGACCAAAGAAAATCCAGCCGTGATCATCCTGTCTTTGAGGATTGCATAAAATTACGTTTTACAATATCTTCATTCCTCATTTAGGACGGTAGGGTATCGCTAGAAGGAGATTTGAGTGTTGTTTGTAGCAGTTCGACATTCAATTCACTCGTTACCGTTTGACATTCCTGTCTTTTGTATGATCACGAAAGGATGATGCAATATCTATGACGAAATGGTAAGAGTTAAAATTGGCATTAGCTAGCTAGAAGACTTCATTTAGAAGTTTATAATGTGAATCCGTCCAGGCGTTTGGGCCTCTGGCGCAATAGTACAGAGTCTAACGCCTGATCAGGACGCTGATTTTCAAATTATGTCACTGTCAAAGAGTCATTTCTATATTTGCTTTTGTTATTAAATTTACAAGTATAAATATATGTTTAGAGCCCAGCTCGACTGGAATTTATACAATGATTAAAAATGAAAAAGTCATATCATAAACAATGTTGTTGATCTTAATAAATTTCGAAATGTCAAGATTGTTAAGTTCGTTGAACATCGGGATTCTTCAGAACACGGACAAAACAAGCGACTGATGATCGAGACAGAAAATATGTCAAAAAAATATATTAATTTGTATTAACATTATCTAAAAGCAAAGACAAAAGACTTGTTTCAGATTCCTGGTTTACGTGGCCTTGTGGCGCAACGGTAGCGCGTCTGACTCCAGATCATAAGGCTGCGTGTTCGAATCACGCCAGGGTCAAGAGTAACTTTTGATTTAAAATCCTTTCTTTTTTTTTTCTTTTTTTTTTTTTTAGCGTTGTATAGTTTATAAGTTTTCAACATTATGAAATACAGTTAAATAGAAATTGGAAAGAAAGCAGAGAAGACGAAAAGAAATGCTTAAATACAAACACGCACACATACACAAGCACACCTTGCTATGTACCTGATCCCCAAG
The DNA here is from genome assembly GCF_046866305.1 of Octopus bimaculoides. NCBI lineage: Eukaryota > Metazoa > Mollusca > Cephalopoda > Octopoda > Octopodidae > Octopus > Octopus bimaculoides. The sequence continues at coordinate 96,676,170 of NC_142933.1, forward strand.
CTATGCACCCGGTCAGGTAACGTAATTCTAGAGATCCTTTGGAGGTACCTGATTTCGGCCGCTTTTATTCGTACTCTTTCGGCCGATTGTTTTCGTAATCTTTAGGTCATTACCCAACATTCATGACCATGTATGACGATAGGCACGAAGACCGAATCAGAGATAACGAGTTTGGCTTTTTTTTTTACCAATCTTTTCTCTTTTAAGGAACAAACGCTGAAGACGGCACATTAGTGTGCCAGTACTTGCAATTCTAGCATTCAGCTTATTCTCTTGCCTTCCATCACACGTGAATACAGCCGCGAGATTTTGTTGGGCCTATTCCTCTCTAGAAATGACCTCCACAGCCGATTTCTTACTAAAAAAAATCGATCCCGAACGGTTGAAAGGCAAAGTCGATCGCGGCTGGATTTGAAATCAGTACACAGAAATCTAGAATGAATATTGTGAAACATTGTATCCTTCTTCTATGATCACCAAAATATGATGCAACATCTACGATTAAATGGTGAAATTTAAAATTAGTTTTAGTTAACAACAAGTGTGAATTTAATATAGTTTATTACGGGTCTCGCGGTCTCCGTCGAACACTTAGGAATAATCTTTTCTTTTCTAGGCACAAGGTCCGAAATTTTGGGGGAGGGGACCAGTCGATTAGATCGACTCCAGTATACAACTGGTACTTAAGTTATAGACCCCGAAAGAATGAAAGGCAAAGTTGACCTAGGCTGAATTTGAACACAGAATGTAAAGACACAAAATACCGCTAAGCATTTCGCCCGGCGGTGCTAACGTTTCTTATTTCTTTATTGCCTACAAGGGGCTAAACATAGAGGGAACAAGCAAGCACAGACAAAGGGATTAAGTCGATTACATCGACCCCAGTGCGTAACTGGTACTTAATTTATCGACCCCGAAAGGATGAAAGGCAAAGTCGACCTCGGCGGAATTTGAACTCAGAACATAAAGACAGACGAAATACCGCTAAGCATTTCACCCCGCGGTGCAAACGTTTCTGGCAGCTCGCCGCCTTAAACACTTAACAATAATGGCAAGGTGTCTGACTGACTTCCGTTAAGAAGTTTACATGTTCGTGTCAAGTCGGCATTATAAGCGTCTTCTTATATTTTTATTTATTTTTTTTTTTTGTATTTATCAATAAGCATATTTGAAAATCCAGCCGATCCCACTTTCGGTATCTTTTTTTTTTTTTTTTTTTCTAAAGAAATCCACTTTCTCGACTGCGGAGATTCCGAATTTGCAAAGAGAAAAAAAAAAGTCAGCATTTCAAAATTTTAAAATGTCATATCATAAATAAAATAATTGATCCTAATAAATTTCGAAAACATGATTTCAGTTATTCTTCAGAACAACGAAGAAAATGCTGGATCGAAAAAGAAAATATATCAAATAAATATACAAATATAGCAAGAAGAAAATACTATTGTTTCAGGAATCGCATCGTACGGCCCTGTGGCGCAACGGTAGCGCGTCTGACTCCAGATCAGAAGGCTGCGTGTTCGAATCACGTCGGGGTCAGGAGAAGCTTTTTTTTTTTAAGCCTTGTATCAATATCTATAAAACAGATGTTTGTGTGTGTGTGTATGTGAATGTGGGTTATGCACGTCCACAAATTAGCACGCATGTCGCTCCAATTTTAGGAGGACATTGTTCATGACCCTATCTGTGTTTTTGTCAACTTTTTCTCACAGAGGCACCCGCGTATAGCTGTACAAATCGATAAACTTTTACCAATTTTGAAGTTTGTTGACATGGCGAAGTCAAATCTGTGCGTACGCGCGGGAAGGAGAGAGAGAGCAAGAGAGAGAGAAAAAAGAAAGAGAGGGAGAAAGAAAGAAAGAGAGAGAGAAAGAAAGAAAGAGAGAGAGAAAGAAAGAAATAGTGTGTTTGGGAGACAAAGCGGCGAAGGAAAAAAAAAATTCTCTCACCAAGACAGCGTCTAACAACAACAACAAAAAAAGGAACGAACAAGTGGAAGAGGGAGACAAAGCGTATTACGAAAGAAAATGTAGCTAAGGAAGACAGAGTAAAATGCATTTTTTTTCTTAAACATGAGATATAGTTTCAAATATAAGATGTTTTTGAAAGACACTATATTCTATAATAAGATTATATATACTTTCTCACACAACAATTCAAATATATTTATTTTAAATCATTTATTTATTTTAAATCGTTCATCTTTCTCCCCCCCCCCTCTCACTCTCACACTTACGCACATATACTACTTTGGGAGCGAAAGAGTTTTGTTTATATTTCACAACTATGAAACAAAAACGTATGTAACAATTTGTCAGTCACCCCCCCAACCCGTTTTTCGGACCACAAAAAGGGTTTGGTAATTTTTCAGATTAACACCCGCACGATTTCCACTAGGGTGTTACGGTTAGGATTAGGATTAGGGTTAGGGTTACGGTTTTAGGGTCAGAGTTAGGGTTAGGGTTTAGGGTTAGGGTTAGAGTTAACCTAGAAGGGACAGGCTCCTTATTTTTTGGTTAAGGTTGTTGGTAAGCTTTCCTAAGTTACTCCAATCCAGATCCCCAATGCAAACCTTCAGATCAACCTTCTCCTATGCAGATCTCTAATGCAACATTTAAAAAAAGAGTCAATAAGTGAAAATAACCAATAAACTGATTCCTTATGGGATTTCCCAATCAAATTGCCAGCAAACCCTTTTTCAGCCAAACTAATTTCAACGGATTTTGCTCAAATCTGAGGTCGATGTTACTTATTTTGGTTTGAAATAAAGGACTTAATCATTTAATAATCCTAGCTTAATCCCGAGCAACGCCGGGTTATACTGCTAGTAGTTTATAAATCTTCAACGTTATGAAATACAGATGAATAGAAACTGAAAAGAAAGGGAAGAAGACAAAAAGAAATGCTTAAATCCAAATACGCACACATACACAAGCACACCTTGTTTCTGTCACTGGAATGCGGGTAGGCTGGAGCATCGCCTTTAATAGTTTCGTCGATTGAATCGACTCGGTACTTTATTTGAAGTCCATTACTCATTTCATCGGTTACTTATACCGAACCGCAAAGTAAAGGAGATCTAAACAAACCAACACCAGTTGTCAAGTGAACGCTACAACGTCACATTTACAAAACAAATGACAGTCGATCGAAACGAGAAATATGTCGACAAATAATTTCATAAACCGAAAGACTATGGTTTGGAACAACATCTAAGTCTCACTGCTTTCATTATATTATTTATAACACCTCAATGTAATGGAACAGAACTGAAGACCAATAAGAAATCTATTACCATGCAAGTTGGAAATAAGGCAGTGAAGACAGAATAAAACGCTTCACGATGAATTCCTGGGAAGGTCTTGGAGGTACGTACAATCCTCAGCTACTTCCTCCACAAGGTCTGGTTAGAAGCAACCGTCATTAGACAGTTCCATCGGATTTCGAAACGTGAATAACTGAGGCTATGGATATTTTCCAGCCATCTCATTCTTGCACTACCGCTACGTCTCTCGCCACATGTCACGGCTTGAAGAGTCCGTCTTGCGATTCTTTTCTCTGACATTCTAATCATATGTCCGTAGTACCGGAGCTGTGACCTTTCAAGACAGAGATGTAGCGGTCCACGATCCGTTGAGACTCTCTGATCTCAGAGCTGTGCACCCGCGAGTAACCTTATTCTAGAGATCCTTTGGAAGTACCCCCATTTCATCCGCTTGTATTCGTACTCTTTCGACCATTACCCAACATGCATGACCATGTATGACGATAGACACAAAAACCGAATCGCAGTTAGCGAGTCTTGCCAATTTGTACACTTCTGAGTACTCTTTTCAGTAACGAATGCTGGAGAGAGCGCATTAATGTACCAGTACCTGCAATTCTTGCATTCATCCTCTTGTCTTCCATCACACGTTAATACGGCAGGACCCATTCCTCTCTAGCAATGATCTCCACAGCCGATTTCTTACAAAAAAAAAAATCGATTCCGAGCAACTTGAAAGCAATGTTGATTTTCGCTGGATCTGAAATCAGAACACAGAAATCCAAAATGAATATTGTGAAACATTGCATCCGATGTTCGAACGACTTAGCCAAACGGCCACCTAATGGTGTTTAACCTCCTAGTCGACCTTAACAAAAGAAATTCCAGCTGTGACTACCCCGTCTTTAAGGAGTGTACAGATCTGAAGAACGCTGGTAACGCGTCTGACTCCAGTTGAGAAATTTACGCGTTCAAAATATGTCGAGATCATAAGCAACTGTTTATTGTATTTTTCTTTTTGTTTTTATACATTATATTTATCAACAAGCGCATTTTTAGAACCCAACCGATGTGGAATTTATGTGTAGATTAAAAGATTAGAATGTCGTCATAAACAAAATAATTGATCTTAGATAAATTTCGAAATCATAATTTCTGATATTTGTCAGAACCACGTAGTAAATACAATTAGAAATCAAGTGACTGCTGAATCGAAACAGAAAATATGTGAACTAATTATATAAATATAGCAAGAGGAAAAGACTATTGTTTGAAGAACCGCTACGTACGGCCCTGTGGCGCAACGGTAGCGCGTCTGACTCCAGATCAGAAGGCTGCGTGTTCGAATCACGTCGGGGTCATTAGAGTACTTTTTTTTATTTTTTCAGTTAAAAACATTTTCTTTTTAACGATACATAGTTTGTTACTCTTCAATGTTATGAAAAACAGTTATATAGAAGTTGGAAAGAAAGCAGAGAAGACGAAAAGAAATGGTTTGGTCGAAAGAATAGACCCGGTGCTTTATTTTAAATCCATTACTAATTTTATAGGTATGCTTTTACCGAACAGCAAAATGAGGGAGACGTAAACAAACCAACACCAGTTGTCAAGCCGACAAAATACCGTCAGACATTTACTTTACAAAACAAATGACAGTTGATCAAGTCGAGAACTATCTCAAATATATGAACTTATAATTACATTAATTAATAGTTACATAAATCAAATAACTAAGATTTAGAAGATTATTTCCATGTGGCCCTGTGGCGCAACGGTAGCGCGTCTGATTCCAGATCAGAAGGTTGCGTGTTCGAATCACGTCGGGGTCACACCAGCTGAGGTTTTTTTTTTTTTTTGCAGTGTCTCACTTTTTTATTATGATATTTTTATAACGCTTCAATATAATGAAATAGAGTTACAGGCTAATAAGAAATTTATTTCAATGTAAGTTGGAAATAAAGCAATGAACACAGAAAGAAACGCTCCACCAATCCCTAGTAGGGTGCTGGGGTTACAGTCCTCAGCTACCTTCCCCATAGGGTCCGATCAGAAGCAACCATAACTAGACGTCTCCATCGGATTTAGAAACGTGAACAACAGGCCATGGATATTATCCAGCCGTCTCGTTCTTGCCCTACGTCGCCCTCCAGTTCTCACGGTTTCAAGAGGCCGTCTTGCGATTATTTTCTGCAAAATTTTACTTATGTGCCTGTAGTACCGGGGTTGTGACCGTTCAAGGCAGAGAAGTGGTGGTCCGCGATAATATTGATGTTAGAAGGGCGGCAAGATGGCAGAATCGTTAGCATGCCGGGCGAAATGCATAGCGGTATTTCGTCTACCGTTACGTTCTGAGTTCAAATTCCGCCGAGGCCGACTTTGCCTTTCATCCTTTCGGGGTCGATTAAATAAGTACCAGTTCCGCACTGGGGCCGATGTCATCGATTTAATCCCTTTGTCTGTCCTTGTTTGTCCTTTCTATGTTAGTCTCTTGAGGGCAATAAAGAAATAAATATTGATGTTAGAGCGATAGCTCCAGCCAGGTGTCACTTTACCGGTTTTCTTAATCTTGCTGTTGGTTGGAGATTTTTGGGCTCTACTACATTCTACGAAACTGTTAAATAGGGATACAGATCGATAGCCGATAGGATAGATCCTGTATCAGGTTTGTCTTATTTTACCAATGCCCTTGCTATATGAAATGCACAGTTCACCTTGCTGAGAAGTGATTCTTTGAACATAAAGATTGGATTTCTTAACGATCTTCAATTGTTTCATATCACTTGAAATTAACTACATTACTCGAAAAGTAAAAAGAAATAAAATTAATGTGACCCCGACACGCAGCCTTCTTAACTGCAGTCAGAAGCGTTACCGTTGCACCACAGGGCCATGCGATTCTAAAACATCCTATCCAAAGCCTCTAACGACTTTGCTTATCTGTTATCTCGTTATTGCTTATTTTCCTATCAATCCTGACCGAAGAAAATCCACTTGTGGTTATCCTCTCTTTCATGATTGCATAAAAGTACATATTACAAGGCTTTTTTACTCTCATTTAGGACGGCAGCGTATCACTGGAGGTAGGTTTGACTGTTGTTTGTAGCAAGTCGATTTACGATTCCGTCATTACTGTTTGACACTCCTGTCTTTCATTTGATCACCAAAGGGTGAAGCAAAACCCAAGACGAAATGGCAGGACTTTAAATTAGCATTAGCTAGCAATAAAGCTTGATTTAAAAGTTTAGAACGTGAATCCGTCCTGACGTTTGGTATTTACTTCAAAAAAAGACAGAATATATACGAAACCAATACATTAACTTGTGATTTCATTATCTAAAAGTAAGCCAAAACAGAATTGTTCGTTACATCGCATTCATACGGCGCTGTGGCGCAACGGTAGCGCGTCTGTTTCTAGATCAGAAGACTGCATGTTCGAATCACGTCGGCGTCAAATAGTTCATATTTTCCATTTTCATTGCTTTTTTTTTTTTTTTACAGTAATATAGCTAATTTGAAGTGATATGAAACAAAAGTTTAAGAAATTCAAATTTTATGTTCAGAGTATCACTTCCTCTCGAGGTGCAATGTATTCTTCATCCTTACTAAATTGGGAAAATAGGCCTAATCAATTCTTTCATCTGCTCCCGTATCTAACGGGTTCGTGCACTATCCCAAATCTCTACGCAACCACGAAGTTCCAAAGACAGGTGAAGCGACACCCGTTTGAAGCATATTACCCTTACATCAATATCATGAATCTATAACTCACTGTATTACTACAAACACAGTGCAATGCATAAATCTTATGTATACGATATTCCCTCTATTTCTCTCTCTCTCTCGTGATATATATATATATATATATATATATATATATATATATATATATGGGAGAATATACAAATAATAACAACAGACGAGGACAGGTGGTGTAACTAACAAAAGTATATATTAGTTTGACGCTCGGGAATACGGAAAGTCTTTGACGTTTCGAGCTACGCTCTTCAACAGAAAGAATACGGAGACAAGGAGAAAAACACGGAGAAAAAAAATTGAAAAGTGTTCAGTCAACGGTCAATCATAATAATGATATATATATATATATATATATATTCTTTTATTTGTTTCAGTCATGTGACAGCGGTCATGCTAGAGCACCGCCTTTTAGTCGAACAGCTCGACCCCAGGACTTATTCTTTGTAAGCCTGGTACTTATTCTATCGGTCTCTTTTTGCCGAACCGCTAAGTTACGGGGACGTGAACACACCAATATCGGTTGTCAAGCAATGGTGGACACACACACACACACACACACACACACACACACACACACACTCACATATATATATATATATATATATATATATATACAACGAGCTTCTTTCAGTTTCCGTCTACCAAATCCACTCACAAGGCTTTGGTCGGCCCGAGGCTATAGTAGGGGACACTTGCCCAAAGTGTCACGCAGTGGGACTAAACCCGGAACCATGTGGTTGGTAAGTAAGCTACCTACCACACAGCCATTCCTGCTGCGTGTATGAGACAAAAGAAACAGAGAGACACACACACACTCTGTGTGTGTGAGGAGACAGATCAAATGAGCACATATGAAATAGTGTTTTCCAAAAATGAGTGGCCATCATTACATATTGCATGCCTTTTTCATCTAAACTTCCCGTCTCCTACTTGGATCATCGCCGATAAAATATTCTACTTTATTAATCGACCGCGCTAAGTTGAAAGACAAAGCTGATCTCGAATGCATTTCAAATCATGACACAGAAATTTGTGACTAATACTATAAAATATCCTATCCAAACTCTAACGACTATACTAATCCGCAATCGTGTTTAATTGCCTATGAATTTTCACTAACAAATTCCATCTGTGACCATCCCGTGGATAAATATTGTGTGGCGTTAAAGTACATGATATTTTCTTTTCCTTTTGTATATCGTTGATGGGCGTTCATTATGCAAAGAACCTACACACGCAATTACTCTATTTCCGTTCTTTATAATTCGTCAATTTCATTAGTTAACTATTTCAGTAATTACTAATCGATTGCCAGTCATTTAGTTAATCAACCATTAATTTTTTCCATTGCCATTCGTGACCGATTGGATGAAAGAAGATCTTGACGAAAGATACAGATGTGAATTAGAACTAGTGTGTGTATTTATTATTAGTACAATGACCAGCCGGAAATACTGCAAAATCTGTTTCAATACACGATTTCACATCAAAAATCTAGCAAACCAAATATAAAAACGAAATATGAAATTCTCATTTCTCATTTAAGAGAGCGAAATGTTATTTGAGGGATATGTGGCTACTGTCGAACTACAATTTAATTGTTATTTCATTCCTGGTCAATCCTCCTGCGTTTTATATGATCACCAAAGGGTGATGGAATATCTATGATGAAACGGGGAGATTTACAATTTCATTTGGCTAATAGGAAGCGTTTATTTAAATGTTCGTGTGAATAGTCGTACTTGTACACTGTGGCAGAGCAGTGACGCAAATGACGTCCGTTTCAGAAGGTTACTTGAAATCATTTTCAGGTACATAAGGGCCTTTTGTTACCATTAAATGTATCGAGGAAATGTGGTTTCAGAACCGAATTTGTAATCACAGAATGCCGTGAAATATCTACTTCACAAGACAAGTGATTGCTGATCGAGACAACAGACAATATGTGAAACCAATATCTTGTAATTACATAATCTAACAGCGAAGGCAAAAGACTATACTCCGCTGGCACTGGCTATATGGCCCTGTGGCGCAACGGTAGCGCGTCTGACTCCAGATCAGACGGTTGCGTGTTCGAATCACGTCGGGGTCACATTAATTTTATTTATTTTTATTTTTCGAGTAATGTTGTTTATTTCAAGTGACATGTAACAATTGAAGGACGTTAAGGAATTTAATCTTTATTTTCAAATTTTGACTTCTCACCAAGGTGAAATAAACACTTCATCGTCAGGTAATTAGTGAAATCAGACGAATCTGATATTAGGCTATCGATCTGCACCCATATGCAACAGTTTCGTAGAATGTAGTTGAGCCCAAATATCTCTAACCAACAACGCGGTTATGAAAACAAGTGAAGTGTCCGTGATTAATATTGTGAGATATTCTATCCAAAGCCCCTAACGACTTTACTAATCTACTATCTTGTTATTGCTTAATCTACTATCAATACTGACCAAAGAAAATCCAGCCGTGATCATCCTGTCTTTGAGGATTGCATAAAATTACGTTTTACAATATCTTCATTCCTCATTTAGGACGGTAGGGTATCGCTAGAAGGAGATTTGAGTGTTGTTTGTAGCAGTTCGACATTCAATTCACTCGTTACCGTTTGACATTCCTGTCTTTTGTATGATCACGAAAGGATGATGCAATATCTATGACGAAATGGTAAGAGTTAAAATTGGCATTAGCTAGCTAGAAGACTTCATTTAAAAGTTTATAATGTGAATCCGTCCAGGCGTTTGGGCCTCTGGCGCAATAGTACAGAGTCTAACGCCTGATCAGGACGCTGCTTTTCAAATTATGTCACTGTCAAAGAGTCATTTCTATATTTGCTTTTGTTATTAAATTTACAAGTATAAATATATGTTTAGAGCCCAGCTCGACTGGAATTTATACAATGATTAAAAATGAAAAAGTCATATCATAAACAATGTTGTTGATCTTAATAAATTTCGAAATGTCAAGATTGTTAAGTTCGTTGAACATCGGGATTCTTCAGAACACGGACAAAACAAGCGACTGATGATCGAGACAGAAAATATGTCAAAAAAATATATTAATTTGTATTAACATTATCTAAAAGCAAAGACAAAAGACTTGTTTCAGATTCCTGGTTTACGTGGCCTTGTGGCGCAACGGTAGCGCGTCTGACTCCAGATCAGAAGGCTGCGTGTTCGAATCACGCCAGGGTCAAGAGTAACTTTTGATTTAAAATCCTTTCTTTTTTTTTCCTTTTTTTTTTTTTTAGCGTTGTATAGTTTATAAGTTTTCAACATTATGAAATACAGTTAAATAGAAATTGGAAAGAAAGCAGAGAAGACGAAAAGAAATGCTTAAATACAAACACGCACACATACACAAGCACACCTTGCTATGTACCTGATCCCCAAGCTATGCACCCGGTCGAGTAACGTAATTCTAGAGATCCTTTGGAGGTACCTGATTTCGGCCGCTTTTATTCGTACTCTTTCGGCCGATTGTTTTCGTAATCTTTAGGTCATTACCCAACATTCATGACCATGTATGACGATAGGCACGAAGACCGAATCAGAGATAACGAGTTTGGCTTTTTTTTTTACCAATCTTTTCTCTTTTAAGGAACAAACGCTGAAGACGGCACATTAGTGTGCCAGTACTTGCAATTCTAGCATTCAGCTTATTCTCTTGCCTTCCATCACACGTGAATACAGCCGCGAGATTTTGTTGGGGCCTATTCCTCTCTAGAAATGACCTCCACAGCCGATTTCTTACTAAAAAAAATCGATCCCGAACGGTTGAAAGGCAAAGTCGATCGCGGCTGGATTTGAAATCAGTACACAGAAATCTAGAATGAATATTGTGAAACATTGTATCCTTCTTCTATGATCACCAAAATATGATGCAACATCTACGATTAAATGGTGAAATATAAAATTAGTTTTAGTTAACAACAAGTGTGAATTTAATATAGTTTATTACGGGTCTCGCGGTCTCCGTCGAACACTTAGGAATAATCTTTTCTTTTCTAGGCACAAGGTCCGAAATTTTGGGGGAGGGGACCAGTCGATTAGATCGACTCCAGTATACAACTGGTACTTAAGTTATAGACCCTGAAAGAATGAAAGGCAAAGTTGACCTAGGCTGAATTTGAACACAGAATGTAAAGACACAAAATACCGCTAAGCATTTCGCCCGGCGGTGCTAACGTTTCTTATTTCTTTATTGCCTACAAGGGGCTAAACATAGAGGGAACAAGCAAGCACAGACAAAGGGATTAAGTCGATTACATCGACCCCAGTGCGTAACTGGTACTTAATTTATCGACCCCGAAAGGATGAAAGGCAAAGTCGACCTCGGAGGAATTTGAACTCAGAACATAAAGACAGACGAAATACCGCTAAGCATTTCACCCCGCGGTGCAAACGTTTCTGGCAGCTCGCCGCCTTAAACACTTAACAATAATGGCAAGGTGTCTGACTGACTTCCGTTAAGAAGTTTACATGTTCGTGTCAAGTCGGCATTATAAGCGTCTTCTTATATTTTTATTTATTTTTTTTTTTTGTATTTATCAATAAGCATATTTGAAAATCCAGCCGATCCCACTTTCGGTATCTTTTTTTTTTTTTTTTTTTCTAAAGAAATCCACTTTCTCGACTGCGGAGATTCCGAATTTGCAAAGAGAAAAAAAAAAGTCAGCATTTCAAAATTTTAAAATGTCATATCATAAATAAAATAATTGATCCTAATAAATTTCGAAAACATGATTTCAGTTATTCTTCAGAACAACGAAGAAAATGCTGGATCGAAAAAGAAAATATATCAAATAAATATACAAATATAGCAAGAAGAAAATACTATTGTTTCAGGAATCGCATCGTACGGCCCTGTGGCGCAACGGTAGCGCGTCTGACTCCAGATCAGAAGGCTGCGTGTTCGAATTACGTCGGGGTCAGGAGAAGTTTTTTTTTTTAAGCCTTGTATCAATATCTATAAAACAGATGTTTGTGTGTGTGTGTACGTGAATGTGGGTTATGCACGTCCACAAATTAGCACGCATGTCGCTCCAATTTTAGGAGGACATTGTTCATGACCCTATCTGTGTTTTTGTCAACTTTTTCTCACGGAGGCACCCGCGTATAGCTGTACAAATCGATAAACTTTTACCAATTTTGAAGTTTGTTGACATGGCGAAGTCAAATCTGTGCGTACGCGCGTGAAGGAGAGAGAGAGCAAGAGAGAGAGAAAGAAAGAAAGAAAGAAAGAAAGAAAGAAAGAGAGAAAGAGAGGGAGAAAGAAAGAAAGAGAGAGAGAAATAAAGAGAGAGAGAAATAAAAAAGAGAACAGAAAAAAGAGAGAAAGAAAAAAGAGAGAAAGAAAGAAATAGTGTGTTTGTGACAAGGATCAGAAACAGAGTGTTTGCCAAGCGTCTAAAAAAAAGAAAATTGAAAAAGTGGAAGAAAGAGACAAAGCGGCGAAGGAAAAAGAATCTCTCTCACCAAGAGAGCGTCTAACAAAAAAAAATAAAGGAACGAACAAGTGGAAGAGGGAGACAAAGCGTATTACGAAAGAAAATGTAGCTAAGGAAGACAGAGTAAAATCTATTTTTTTTCTTAAACATGAGATATAGTTTCAATATAAGATGTTTTTGAAATACACTATATTCTATAATAAGATTATATATACTTTCTCACACAACAATTCAAATATATTTATTTTAAATCATTTATTTATTTTAAATCATTTATTTATTTTAAATCGTTCATCTTTCTCCCCCCCCCCCTCTCACTCTCACACTTACGCACATATACTACTTTGGGAGCGAAAGAGTTTTGTTTATATTTCACAACTATGAAACAAAAACGTATGTAACAATTTGTCAGTCACCCCCCCAACCCGTTTTTCGGACCACAAAAAGGGTTTGGTAATTTTTCAGATTAACACCCGCACGATTTCCACTAGGGTGTTACGGTTAGGATTAGGATTAGGGTTAGGGTTACGGTTTTAGGGTCAGAGTTAGGGTTAGGGTTTAGGGTTAGGGTTAGAGTTAACCTAGAAGGGACAGGCTCCTTATTTTTTGGTTAAGGTTGTTGGTAAGCTTTCCTAAGTTACTCCAATCCAGATCCCCAATGCAAACCTTCAGATCAACCTTCTCCTATGCAGATCTCTAATGCAACATTTAAAAAAAGAGTCAATAAGTGAAAATAACCAATAAACTGATTCCTTATGGGATTTCCCAATCAAATTGCCAGCAAACCATTTTCAGCCAAACTAATTTCAACGGATTTTGCTCAAATCTGAGGTCGATGTTACTTATTTTGGTTTGAAATAAAGGACTTAATCATTTAATAATCCTAGCTTAATCCCGAGCAACGCCGGGTTATACTGCTAGTAGTTTATAAATCTTCAACGTTATGAAATACAGATGAATAGAAACTGAAAAGAAAGGGAAGAAGACAAAAAGAAATGCTTAAATCCAAATACGCACACATACACAAGCACACCTTGTTTCTGTCACTGGAATGCGGGTAGGCTGGAGCATCGCCTTTAATAGTTTCGTCGATTGAATCGACTCGGTACTTTATTTGAAGTCCATTACTCATTTCATCGGTTACTTATACCGAACCGCAAAGTAAAGGAGATCTAAACAAACCAACACCAGTTGTCAAGTGAACGCTACAACGTCACATTTACAAAACAAATGACAGTCGATCGAAACGAGAAATATGTCGACAAATAATTTCATAAACCGAAAGACTATGGTTTGGAACAACATCTAAGTCTCACTGCTTTCATTATATTATTTATAACACCTCAATGTAATGGAACAGAACTGAAGACCAATAAGAAATCTATTACCATGCAAGTTGGAAATAAGGCAGTGAAGACAGAATAAAACGCTTCATGATGAATTCCTCGGAAGGTCTTGGAGGTACGTACAATCCTCAGCTACTTCCTCCACAAGGTCTGGTTAGAAGCAACCGTCATTAGACAGTTCCATCGGATTTCGAAACGTGAATAACTGAGGCTATGGATATTTTCCAACCATCTCATTCTTGCACTACCGCTACGTCTCCCGCCACATGTCACGGCTTGAAGAGTCCGTCTTGCGATTCTTTTCTCTGACATTCTAATCATATGTCCGTAGTACCGGAGCTGTGACCTTTCAAGACAGAGATGTAGCGGTCCACGATCCGTTGAGACTCTCTGATCTCAGAGCTGTGCACCCGCGAGTAACCTTATTCTAGAGATCCTTTGGAAGTACCCCCATTTCATCCGCTTGTATTCGTACTCTTTCGACCATTACCCAACATGCATGACCATGTATGACGATAGACACAAAAACCGAATCGCAGTTAGCGAGTCTTGCCAATTTGTACACTTCTGAGTACTCTTTTCAGTAACGAATGCTGGAGAGAGCGCATTAATGTACCAGTACCTGCAATTCTTGCATTCATCCTCTTGTCTTCCATCACACGTTAATACGGCAGGACCCATTCCTCTCTAGCAATGATCTCCACAGCCGATTTCTTACAAAAAAAATCGATTCCGAGCAACTTGAAAGCAATGTTGATTTTCGCTGGATCTGAAATCAGAACACAGAAATCCAAAATGAATATTGTGAAACATTGCATCCGATGATCGAACGACTTAGCTAATCGGCCACTTAATGGTATTAAACCTCCTAGTCGACCTTAACAAAAGAAATTCCAGCTGTGACTACCCCGTCTTTAAGGAGTGTACAGATCTGAAGAACGCTGGTAACGCGTCTGACCCCAGTTGAGAAATTTACGCGTTTAAAATATGTCAAGATCATAAGCAACTGTTCATTGTATTTTTCTTTTTGTTTTTATACATTATATTTATCAACAAGCGCATTTTTAGAACCCAACCGATGTGGAATTTATGTGTAGATTAAAAGATTAGAATGTCGTCATAAACAAAATAATTGATCTTAGATAAATTTCGAAATCATAATTTCTGATATTTGTCAGAACCACGTAGTAAATACAATTAGAAATCAAGTGACTGCTGAATCGAAACAGAAAATATGTGAACTAATTATATAAATATAGCAAGAGGAAAAGACTATTGTTTGAAGAACCGCTATGTACGGCCCTGTGGCGCAACGGTAGCGCGTCTGACTCCAGATCAGAAGGCTGCGTGTTCGAATCACGTCGGGGTCATTAGAGTACTTTTTTTTATTTTTTCAGTTAAAAACATTTTCTTTTTAACGATACATAGTTTGTTACTCTTCAATGTTATGAAAAACAGTTATATAGAAGTTGGAAAGAAAGCAGAGAAGACGAAAAGAAATGGTTTGGTCGAAAGAATAGACCCGGTGCTTTATTTTAAATCCATTACTAATTTTATAGGTATGCTTTTACCGAACAGCAAAATGAGGGAGACATAAACAAACCAACACCAGTTGTCAAGCCGACAAAATACCGTCAGACATTTACTTTACAAAACAAATGACAGTTGATCAAGTCGAGAACTATCTCAAATATATGAACTTATAATTACATTAATTAATAGTTACATAAATCAAATAACTAAGATTTAGAAGATTATTTCCATGTGGCCCTGTGGCGCAACGGTAGCGCGTCTGACTCCAGATCAGAAGGTTGCGTGTTCGAATCACGTCGGGGTCACACCAGCTGAGGATCTTTTTTTTTTTGCAGTGTCTCACTTTTTTATTATGATATTTTTATAACGCTTCAATATAATGAAATAGAGTTACAGGCTAATAAGAAATTTATTTCAATGTAAGTTGGAAATAAAGCAATGAACACAGAAAGAAACGCTCCACCAATCCCTAGTAGGGTGCTGGGGTTACAGTCCTCAGCTACCTTCCCCATAGGATCCGATCAGAAGCAACCATAACTAGACGTCTCCATCGGATTTAGAAACGTGAACAACAGGCCATGGATATTATCCAGCCGTCTCGTTCTTGCCCTACGTCGCCCTCCAGTTCTCACGGTTTCAAGAGGCCGTCTTGCGATTATTTTCTGCAAAATTTTACTTATGTGCCTGTAGTACCGGGGTTGTGACCGTTCAAGGCAGAGAAGTGGTGGTCCGCGATAATATTGATGTTAGAAGGGCGGCAAGATGGCAGAATCGTTAGCATGCCGGGCGAAATGCATAGCGGTATTTCGTCTACCGTTACGTTCTGAGTTCAAATTCCGCCGAGGCCGACTTTGCCTTTCATCCTTTCGGGGTCGATTAAATAAGTACCAGTTCCGCACTGGGGCCGATGTCATCGATTTAATCCCTTTGTCTGTCCTTGTTTGTCCCTTCTATGTTAGTCTCTTGAGGGCAATAAAGAAATAAATATTGATGTTAGAGCGATAGCTCCAGCCAGGTGTCACTTTACCTGTTTTCTTAATCTTGTTGTTGGTTGGAGATTTTTGGGCTCTACTACATTCTACGAAACTGTTAAATAGGGATACAGATCGATAGCCGATAGGATAGATCCTGTATCAGGTTTGTCTTATTTTACCAATGCCCTTGCTATATGAAATGCACAGTTCACCTTGCTGAGAAGTGATTCTTTGAACATAAAGATTGGATTTCTTAACGATCTTCAATTGTTTCATATCACTTGAAATTAACTACATTACTCGAAAAGTAAAAAGAAATAAAATTAATGTAAACCCGACGTGATCCGAACACGCAGCCTTCTGAACTATAGTCAGACGCGTTACCGTTGCACCACAGGGCCATGCGATTCTAAAACGTCCTATCCAAAGCCTCTAACGACTTTGCTTATCTGTTATCTCGTTATTGCTTATTTTCCTATCAATCCTGACCGAAGAAAATCCACTTGTGGTTATCCTCTCTTTCATGATTGCATAAAAGTACATATTACAAGGCTTTTTTACTCTCATTTAGGACGGCAGCGTATCACTGGAGGTAGGTTTGACTGTTGTTTGTAGCAAGTCGATTTACGATTCCGTCATTACTGTTTGACACTCCTGTCTTTCATTTGATCACCAAAGGGTGAAGCAAAACCCAAGACGAAATGGCAGGACTTTAAATTAGCATTAGCTAGCAATAAAGCTTGATTTAAAAGTTTAGAACGTGAATCCGTCCTGACGTTTGGTATTTACTTCAAAAAAAGACAGAATATATACGAAACCAATACATTAACCAATACGGAAAGTCTTTGACGTTTCGAGCTACGCTCTTCAACAGAAAGAATACGGAGACAAGGAGAAAAACACGGAGAAAAAAAATTGAAAAGTGTTCAGTCAACGGTCAATCATAATAATGATATATATATATATATATATATTCTTTTATTCTTTTATTTGTTTCAGTCATGTGACAGCGGTCATGCTAGAGCACCGCCTTTTAGTCGAACAGCTCGACCCCAGGACTTATTCTTTGTAAGCCTGGTACTTATTCTATCGGTCTCTTTTTGCCGAACCGCTAAGTTACGGGGACGTGAACACACCAATATCGGTTGTCAAGCAATGGTGGACACACACACACACACACACACACACACACACACACACACACACACACACACACACACACACACTCACATATATATATATATATATATATATATATATATATATATATATATATATATATATACAACGAGCTTCTTTCAGTTTCCGTCTACCAAATCCACTCACAAGGCTTTGGTCGGCCCGAGGCTATAGTAGGGGACACTTTCCCAAAGTGTCACGCAGTGGGACTAAGCCCGGAACCATGTGGTTGGTAAGTAAGCTACCTACTACACAGCCATTCCTGCTGCGTGTATGAGACAAAAGAAACAGAGACACACACACACACTCTGTGTGTGTGTGTGTGTGCGGAGACAGATCAAATGAGCACATATGAAATAGTGTTTTCCAAAAATGAGTGGCCATCATTACATATTGCATGCCTTTTTCATCTAAACTTCTCGTCTCCTACTTGGATCATCGCCGATAAAATATTCTACTTTATTAATCGACCGCGCTAAGCTGAAAGATAAAGCTGATCTCGAATGCATTTCAAATCATGACAGAAATTTGTGACTAATACTATAAAATATCCTATCCAAACTCTAACGACTATACTAATCCGCAATCGTGTTTAATTGCCTATGAATTTTCACTAACAAATTCCATCTGTGACCATCCCGTGGATAAATATTGTGTGGCGTTAAAGTACATGATATTTTCTTTTCCTTTTGTATATCGTTGATGGGCGTTCATTATGCAAAGAACCTACACACGCAATTACTCTATTTCCGTTCTTTATAATTCGTCAATTTCATTAGTTAACTATTTCAGTAATTACTAATCGATTGCCAGTCATTTAGTTAATCAACCATTAATTTTTTCCATTGCCATTCGTGACCGATTGGATGAATGAAGATCTTGACGAAAGATATAGATGTGAATTAGAACTAGTGTGTGCATTTATTATTAGTACAATGACCAGCCGGAAATACTGCAAAATCTGTTTCAATACACGATTTCACATCAAAAATCTAGCAAACCAAATATAAAAACGAAATATGAAATTCTCATTTCTCATTTAAGAGAGCGAAATGTTATTTGAGGGATATGTGGCTACTGTCGAACTACAATTTAATTGTTATTTCATTCCTGGTCAATCCTCCTGCGTTTTATATGATCACCAAAGGGTGATGGAATATCTATGATGAAACGGGGAGATTTACAATTTCATTTGGCTAATAGGAAGCGTTTATTTAAATGTTCGTGTGAATAGTCGTACTTGTACGCTGTGGCAGAGCAGTGACGCAAATGACGTCCGTTTCAGAAGGTTACTTCTTGAAATCATTTTCAGGTACATAAGGGCCTTTTCTTACCATTAAATGTATCGAGGAAATGTGGTTTCAGAACCGAATTTGTAATCACAGAATGCCGTGAAATATCTACTTCACAAGACAAGTGATTGCTGATCGAGACAACAGACAATATGTGAAACCAATATCTTGTAATTACATAATCTAACAGCGAAGGCAAAAGACTATACTCCGCTGGCACTGGCTATATGGCCCTGTGGCGCAACGGTAGCGCGTCTGACTCCAGATCAGACGGTTGCGTGTTCGAATCACGTCGGGGTCACATTAATTTTATTTATTTTTATTTTTCGAGTAATGTTGTTTATTTCAAGTGACAATGTAACAATTGAAGGACGTTAAGGAATTTAATCTTTATTTTCAAATTTTGACTTCTCACCAAGGTGAAATAAACACTTCATCGTCAGGTAATTAGTGAAATCAGACGAATCTGATATTAGGCTATCGATCTGCACCCATATGCAACAGTTTCGTAGAATGTAGTTGAGCCCAAATATCTCTAACCAACAACGCGGTTATGAAAACAAGTGAAGTGTCCGTGATTAATATTGTGAGATATTCTATCCAAAGCCCCTAACGACTTTACTAATCTACTATCTTGTTATTGCTTAATCTACTATCAATACTGACCAAAGAAAATCCAGCCGTGATCATCCTGTCTTTGAGGATTGCATAAAATTACGTTTTACAATATCTTCATTCCTCATTTAGGACGGTAGGGTATCGCTAGAAGGAGATTTGAGTGTTGTTTGTAGCAGTTCGACGTTCAATTCACTCGTTACCGTTTGACATTCCTGTCTTTTGTATGATCACGAAAGGATGATGCAATATCTATGACGAAATGGTAAGAGTTAAAATTGGCATTAGCTAGCTAGAAGACTTCATTTAAAAGTTTATAATGTGAATCCGTCCAGGCGTTTGGGCCTCTGGCGCAATAGTACAGAGTCTAACGCCTGATCAGGACGCTGCTTTTCAAATTATGTCACTGTCAAAGAGTCATTTCTATATTTGCTTTTGTTATTAAATTTACAAGTATAAATATATGTTTAGAGCCCAGCTCGACTGGAATTTATACAATGATTAAAAATGAAAAAGTCATATCATAAACAATGTTGTTGATCTTAATAAATTTCGAAATGTCAAGATTGTTAAGTTCGTTGAACATCGGGATTCTTCAGAACACGGACAAAACAAGCGACTGATGATCGAGACAGAAAATATGTCAAAAAAATATATTAATTTGTATTAACATTATCTAAAAGCAAAGACAAAAGACTTGTTTCAGATTCCTGGTTTACGTGGCCTTGTGGCGCAACGGTAGCGCGTCTGACTCCAGATCAGAAGGCTGCGTGTTCGAATCACGCCAGGGTCAAGAGTAACTTTTGATTTAAAATCCTTTCTTTTTTTTTCCTTTTTTTTTTTTAGCGTTGTATAGTTTATAAGTTTTCAACATTATGAAATACAGTTAAATAGAAATTGGAAAGAAAGCAGAGAAGACGAAAAGAAATGCTTAAATACAAACACGCACACATACACAAGCACACCTTGCTATGTACCTGATCCCCAAGCTATGCACCCGGTCGAGTAACGTAATTCTAGAGATCCTTTGGAGGTACCTGATTTCGGCCGCTTTTATTCGTACTCTTTCGGCCGATTGTTTTCGTAATCTTTAGGTCATTACCCAACATTCATGACCATGTATGACGATAGGCACGAAGACCGAATCAGAGATAACGAGTTTGGCTTTTTTTTTTACCAATCTTTTCTCTTTTAAGGAACAAACACTGAAGACGGCACATTAGTGTGCCAGTACTTGCAATTCTAGCATTCAGCTTATTCTCTTGCCTTCCATCACACGTGAATACAGCCGCGAGATTTTGTTGGGGCCTATTCCTCTCTAGAAATGACCTCCACAGCCGATTTCTTACTAAAAAAAATCGATCCCGAACGGTTGAATGGCAAAGTCGATCGCGGCTGGATTTGAAATCAGTACACAGAAATCTAGAATGAATATTGTGAAACATTGTATCCTTCTTCTATGATCACCAAAATATGATGCAACATCTACGATTAAATGGTGAAATATAAAATTAGTTTTAGTTAACAACAAGTGTGAATTTAATATAGTTTATTACGGGTCTCGCGGTCTCCGTCGAACACTTAGGAATAATCTTTTCTTTTCTAGGCACAAGGTCCGAAATTTTGGGGGAGGGGACCAGTCGATTAGATCGACTCAGTATACAACTGGTACTTAAGTTATAGACCCCGAAAGAATGAAAGGCAAAGTTGACCTAGGCTGAATTTGAACACAGAATGTAAAGACACAAAATACCGCTAAGCATTTCGCCCGGCGGTGCTAACGTTTCTTATTTCTTTATTGCCTACAAGGGGCTAAACATAGAGGGAACAAGCAAGCACAGACAAAGGGATTAAGTCGATTACATCGACCCCAGTGCGTAACTGGTACTTAATTTATCGACCCCGAAAGGATGAAAGGCAAAGTCGACCTCGGCGGAATTTGAACTCAGAACATAAAGACAGACGAAATACCGCTAAGCATTTCACCCCGCGGTGCAAACGTTTCTGGCAGCTCGCCGCCTTAAACACTTAACAATAATGGCAAGGTGTCTGACTGACTTCCGTTAAGAAGTTTACGTGTTCGTGTCAAGTCGGCATTATAAGCGTCTTCTTATATTTTTCTTTTTTTTTTTTTTTTGTATTTATCAATAAGCATATTTGAAAATCCAGCCGATCCCACTTTCGGTATCTTTTTTTTTTTTTTTTTCTAAAGAAATCCACTTTCTCGACTGCGGAGATTCCGAATTTGCAAAGAGAAAAAAAAAATCAGCATTTCAAAATTTTAAAATGTCATATCATAAATAAAATAATTGATCCTAATAAGTTTCGAAAACATAATTTCAGTTATTCTTCAGAACAACGAAGAAAATGCTGGATCGAAAAAGAAAATATATCAAATAAATATACAAATATAGCAAGAAGAAAATACTATTGTTTCAGGAATCGCATCGTACGGCCCTGTGGCGCAACGGTAGCGCGTCTGACTCCAGATCAGAAGGCTGCGTGTTCGAATCACGTCGGGGTCAGGAGAAGCTTTTTTTTTTTAAGCCTTGTATCAATATCTATAAAACAGATGTTTGTGTGTGTGTGTACGTGAATGTGGGTTATGCACGTCCACAAATTAGCACGCATGTCGCTCCAATTTTAGGAGGACATTGTTCATGACCCTATCTATGTTTTTGTCAACTTTTTCTCACAGAGGCACCCGCGTATAGCTGTACAAATCGATAAACTTTTACCAATTTTGAAGTTTGTTGACATGGCGAAGTCAAATCTGTGCGTACGCGCGGGAAGGAGAGAGAGAGCAAGAGAGAGAGAAAAAAGAAAGAGAGGGAGAAAGAAAGAAAGAGAGAGAGAAAGAAAGAAAGAGAGAGAGAAAGAAAGAAATAGTGTGTTTGGGAGACAAAGCGGCGAAGGAAAAAAAAAATTCTCTCACCAAGACAGCGTCTAACAACAACAACAAAAAAAGGAACGAACAAGTGGAAGAGGGAGACAAAGCGTATTACGAAAGAAAATGTAGCTAAGGAAGACAGAGTAAAATGCATTTTTTTTCTTAAACATGAGATATAGTTTCAAATATAAGATGTTTTTGAAAGACACTATATTCTATAATAAGATTATATATACTTTCTCACACAACAATTCAAATATATTTATTTTAAATCATTTATTTATTTTAAATCGTTCATCTTTCTCCCCCCGCCCCTCTCACTCTCACACTTACGCACATATACTACTTTGGGAGCGAAAGAGTTTTGTTTATATTTCACAACTATGAAACAAAAACGTATGTAACAATTTGTCAGTCACCCCGCAACCCGTTTTTCGGACCACAAAAAGGGTTTGGTAATTTTTCAGATTAACACCCGCACGATTTCCACTAGGGTGTTACGGTTAGGATTAGGATTAGGGTTAGGGTTACGGTTTTAGGGTCAGAGTTAGGGTTAGGGTTTAGGGTTAGGGTTAGAGTTAACCTAGAAGGGACAGGCTCCTTATTTTTTGGTTAAGGTTGTTGGTAAGCTTTCCTAAGTTACTCCAATCCAGATCCCCAATGCAAACCTTCAGATCAACCTTCTCCTATGCAGATCTCTAATGCAACATTTAAAAAAAGAGTCAATAAGTGAAAATAACCAATAAACTGATTCCTTATGGGATTTCCCAATCAAATTGCCAGCAAACCATTTTCAGCCAAACTAATTTCAACGGATTTTGCTCAAATCTGAGGTCGATGTTACTTATTTTGGTTTGAAATAAAGGACTTAATCATTTAATAATCCTAGCTTAATCCCGAGCAACGCCGGGTTATACTGCTAGTAGTTTATAAATCTTCAACGTTATGAAATACAGATGAATAGAAACTGAAAAGAAAGGGAAGAAGACAAAAAGAAATGCTTAAATCCAAATACGCACACATACACAAGCACACCTTGTTTCTGTCACTGGAATGCGGGTAGGCTGGAGCATCGCCTTTAATAGTTTCGTCGATTGAATCGACTCGGTACTTTATTTGAAGTCCATTACTCATTTCATCGGTTACTTATACCGAACCGCAAAGTAAAGGAGATCTAAACAAACCAACACCAGTTGTCAAGTGAACGCTACAACGTCACATTTACAAAACAAATGACAGTCGATCGAAACGAGAAATATCTCGACAAATAATTTCATAAACCGAAAGACTATGGTTTGGAACAACATCTAAGTCTCACTGCTTTCATTATATTATTTATAACACCTCAATGTAATGGAACAGAACTGAAGACCAATAAGAAATCTATTACCATGCAAGTTGGAAATAAGGCAGTGAAGACAGAATAAAACGCTTCATGATGAATTCCTGGGAAGGTCTTGGAGGTACGTACAATCCTCAGCTACTTCCTCCACAAGGTCTGGTTAGAAGCAACCGTCATTAGACAGTTCCATCGGATTTCGAAATGTGAATAACTGAGGCTATGGATATTTTCCAGCCATCTCATTCTTGCACTACCGCTACGTCTCTCGCCACATGTCACGGCTTGAAGAGTCCGTCTTGCGATTCTTTTCTCTGACATTCTAATCATATGTCCGTAGTACCGGAGCTGTGACCTTTCAAGACAGAGATGTAGCGGTCCACGATCCGTTGAGACTCTCTGATCTCAGAGCTGTGCACCCGCGAGTAACCTTATTCTAGAGATCCTTTGGAAGTACCCCCATTTCATCCGCTTGTATTCGTACTCTTTCGACCATTACCCAACATGCATGACCATGTATGGCGATAGACACAAAAACCGAATCGCAGTTAGCGAGTCTTGCCAATTTGAACACCCAACCGATGTGGAATTTATGTGTAGATTAAAAGATTAGAATGTCGTCATAAACAAAATAATTGATCTTAGATAAATTTCGAAATCATAATTTCTGATATTTGTCAGAACCACGTAGTAAATACAATTAGAAATCAAGTGACTGCTGAATCGAAACAGAAAACATGTGAACTAATTATATAAATATAGCAAGAGGAAAAGACTATTGTTTGAAGAACCGCTACGTACGGCCCTGTGGCGCAACGGTAGCGCGTCTGACTCCAGATCAGAAGGCTGCGTGTTCGAATCACGTCGGGGTCATTAGAGTACTTTTTTTTATTTTTTCAGTTAAAAACATTTTCTTTTTAACGATACATAGTTTGTTACTCTTCAATGTTATGAAAAACAGTTATATAGAAGTTGGAAAGAAAGCAGAGAAGACGAAAAGAAATGGTTTGGTCGAAAGAATAGACCCGGTGCTTTATTTTAAATCCATTACTAATTTTATAGGTATGCTTTTACCGAACAGCAAAATGAGGGAGACGTAAACAAACCAACACCAGTTGTCAAGCCGACAAAATACCGTCAGACATTTACTTTACAAAACAAATGACAGTTGATCAAGTCGAGAACTATCTCAAATATATGAACTTATAATTACATTAATTAATAGTTACATAAATCAAATAACTAAGATTTAGAAGATTATTTCCATGTGGCCCTGTGGCGCAACGGTAGCGCGTCTGACTCCAGATCAGAAGGTTGCGTGTTCGAATCACGTCGGGGTCACACCAGCTGAGGATTTTTTTTTTTTTTGCAGTGTCTCACTTTTTTATTATGATATTTTTATAACGCTTCAATATAATGAAATAGAGTTACAGGCTAATAAGAAATTTATTTCAATGTAAGTTGGAAATAAAGCAATGAACACAGAAAGAAACGCTCCACCAATCCCTAGTAGGGTGCTGGGGTTACAGTCCTCAGCTACCTTCCCCATAGGGTCCGATCAGAAGCAACCATAACTAGACGTCTCCATCGGATTTAGAAACGTGAACAACAGGCCATGGATATTATCCAGCCGTCTCGTTCTTGCCCTACGTCGCCCTCCAGTTCTCACGGTTTCAAGAGGCCGTCTTGCGATTATTTTCTGCAAAATTTTACTTATGTGCCTGTAGTACCGGGGTTGTGACCGTTCAAGGCAGAGAAGTGGTGGTCCGAGATAATATTGATGTTAGAAGGGCGGCAAGATGGCAGAATCGTTAGCATACCGGGCGAAATGCATAGCGGTATTTCGTCTACCGTTACGTTCTGAGTTCAAATTCCGCCGAGGCCGACTTTGCCTTTCATCCTTTCGGGGTCGATTAAATAAGTACCAGTTCCGCACTGGGGCCGATGTCATCGATTTAATCCCTTTGTCTGTCCTTGTTTGTCCTTTCTATGTTAGTCTCTTGAGGGCAATAAAGAAATAAATATTGATGTTAGAGCGATAGCTCCAGCCAGGTGTCACTTTACCTGTTTTCTTAATCTTGCTGTTGGTTGGAGATTTTTGGGCTCTACTACATTCTACGAAACTGTTAAATAGGGATACAGATCGATAGCCGATAGGATAGATCCTGTATCAGGTTTGTCTTATTTTACCAATGCCCTTGCTATATGAAATGCACAGTTCACCTTGCTGAGAAGTGATTCTTTGAACATAAAGATTGGATTTCTTAACGATCTTCAATTGTTTCATATCACTTGAAATTAACTACATTACTCGAAAAGTAAAAAGAAATAAAATTAATGTGACCCCGACACGCAGCCTTCTTAACTGCAGTCAGAAGCGTTACCGTTGCACCACAGGGCCATGCGATTCTAAAACATCCTATCCAAAGCCTCTAACGACTTTGCTTATCTGTTATCTCGTTATTGCTTATTTTCCTATCAATCCTGACCGAAGAAAATCCACTTGTGGTTATCCTCTCTTTCATGATTGCATAAAAGTACATATTACAAGGCTTTTTTACTCTCATTTAGGACGGCAGCGTATCACTGGAGGTAGGTTTGACTGTTGTTTGTAGCAAGTCGATTTACGATTCCGTCATTACTGTTTGACACTCCTGTCTTTCATTTGATCACCAAAGGGTGAAGCAAAACCCAAGACGAAATGGCAGGACTTTAAATTAGCATTAGCTAGCAATAAAGCTTGATTTAAAAGTTTAGAACGTGAATCCGTCCTGACGTTTGGTATTTACTTCAAAAAAAGACAGAATATATACGAAACCAATACATTAGCTTGTGATTTCATTATCTAAAAGTAAGCCAAAAGAGTATTGTTCGTTACATCGCATTCATACGGCGCTGTGGCGCAACGGTAGCGCGTCTGTTTCTAGATCAGAAGACTGCATGTTCGAATCACGTCGGCGTCAAATAGTTCATATTTTCCATTTTCATTGCTTTTTTTTTTTTTTACAGTAATATAGCTAATTTGAAGTGATATGAAACAAAAGTTTAAGAAATTCAAATTTTATGTTCAGAGTATCACTTCCTCTCGAGGTGCAATGTATTCTTCATCCTTACTAAATTGGGAAAATAGGCCTAATCAATTCTTTCATCTGCTCCCGTATCTAACGGGTTCGTGCACTATCCCAAATCTCTACGCAACCACGAAGTTCCAAAGACAGGTGAAGCGACACCCGTTTGAAGCATATTACCCTTACATCAATATCATGAATCTATAACTCACTGTATTACTACAAACACAGTGCAATGCATAAATCTTATGTATACGATATTCCCTCTATTTCTCTCTCTCTCTCGTGATATATATATATATATATATATATATATATATATATATATGGGAGAATATACAAATAATAACAACAGACGAGGACAGGTGGTGTAACTAACAAAAGTATATATTAGTTTGACGCTCGGGAATACGGAAAGTCTTTGACGTTTCGAGCTACGCTCTTCAACAGAAAGAATACGGAGACAAGGAGAAAAACACGGAGAAAAAAAATTGAAAAGTGTTCAGTCAACGGTCAATCATAATAATGATATATATATATATATATATATTCTTTTATTTGTTTCAGTCATGTGACAGCGGTCATGCTAGAGCACCGCCTTTTAGTCGAACAGCTCGACCCCAGGACTTATTCTTTGTAAGCCTGGTACTTATTCTATCGGTCTCTTTTTGCCGAACCGCTAAGTTACGGGGACGTGAACACACCAATATCGGTTGTCAAGCAATGGTGGGGACACACACACACACACACACACACACACACACACACACACACACACACACACACACTCACACACACATATATATATATATATATATATATATATATATATATATACAACGAGCTTCTTTCAGTTTCCGTCTACCAAATCCACTCACAAGGCTTTGGTCGGCCCGAGGCTATAGTAGGGGACACTTGCCCAAAGTGTCACGCAGTGGGACTAAACCCGGAACCATGTGGTTGGTAAGTAAGCTACCTACCACACAGCCATTCCTGCTGCGTGTATGAGACAAAAGAAACAGAGAGACACACACACACTCTGTGTGTGTGTGTGTGTGAGGAGACAGATCAAATGAGCACATATGAAATAGTGTTTTCCAAAAATGAGTGGCCATCATTACATATTGCATGTCTTTTTCATCTAAACTTCGCGTCTCCTACTTGGACCATCACTGATAAAATATTCTACTTTATTAATCGACCGCGCTAAGCTGAAAGACAAAGCTGATCTCGAATGCATTTCAAATCATGACACAGAAATTTGTGACTAATACTATAAAATATCCTATCCAAACTCTAACGACTATACTAATCCGCAATCGTGTTTAATTGCCTATGAATTTTCACTAACAGATTCCATCTGTGACCATCCCGTGGATAAATATTGTGTGGCGTTAAAGTACATGATATTTTCTTTTCCTTTTGTATATCGTTGATGGGCGTTCATTATGCAAAGAACCTACACACGCAATTACTCTATTTCCGTTCTTTATAATTCGTCAATTTCATTAGTTAACTATTTCAGTAATTACTAATCGATTGCCAGTCATTTAGTTAATCAACCATTAATTTTTTCCATTGCCATTCGTGACCGATTGGATGAATGAAGATCTTGACGAAAGATATAGATGTGAATTAGAACTAGTGTGTGCATTTATTATTAGTACAATGACCAGCCGGAAATACTGCAAAATCTGTTTCAATACACGATTTCACATCAAAAATCTAGCAAACCAAATATAAAAACGAAATATGAAATTCTCATTTCTCATTTAAGAGAGCGAAATGTTATTTGAGGGATATGTGGCTACTGTCGAACTACAATTTAATTGTTATTTCATTCCTGGTCAATCCTCCTGCGTTTTATATGATCACCAAAGGGTGATGGAATATCTATGATGAAACGGGGAGATTTACAATTTCATTTGGCTAATAGGAAGCGTTTATTTAAATGTTCGTGTGAATAGTCGTACTTGTACGCTGTGGCAGAGCAGTGACGCAAATGACGTCCGTTTCAGAAGGTTACTTCTTGAAATCATTTTCAGGTACATAAGGGCCTTTTCTTACCATTAAATGTATCGAGGAAATGTGGTTTCAGAACCGAATTTGTAATCACAGAATGCCGTGAAATATCTACTTCACAAGACAAGTGATTGCTGATCGAGACAACAGACAATATGTGAAACCAATATCTTGTAATTACATAATCTAACAGCGAAGGCAAAAGACTATACTCCGCTGGCACTGGCTATATGGCCATGTGGCGCAACGGTAGCGCGTCTGACTCCAGATCAGACGGTTGCGTGTTCGAATCACGTCGGGGTCACATTAATTTTATTTATTTTTATTTTTCGAGTAATGTTGTTTATTTCAAGTGACAATGTAACAATTGAAGGACGTTAAGGAATTTAATCTTTATTTTCAAATTTTGACTTCTCACCAAGGTGAAATAAACACTTCATCGTCAGGTAATTAGTGAAATCAGACGAATCTGATATTAGGCTATCGATCTGCACCCATATGCAACAGTTTCGTAGAATGTAGTTGAGCCCAAATATCTCTAACCAACAACGCGGTTATGAAAACAAGTGAAGTGTCCGTGATTAATATTGTGAGATATTCTATCCAAAGCCCCTAACGACTTTACTAATCTACTATCTTGTTATTGCTTAATCTACTATCAATACTGACCAAAGAAAATCCAGCCGTGATCATCCTGTCTTTGAGGATTGCATAAAATTACGTTTTACAATATCTTCATTCCTCATTTAGGACGGTAGGGTATCGCTAGAAGGAGATTTGAGTGTTGTTTGTAGCAGTTCGACGTTCAATTCACTCGTTACCGTTTGACATTCCTGTCTTTTGTATGATCACGAAAGGATGATGCAATATCTATGACGAAATGGTAAGAGTTAAAATTGGCATTAGCTAGCTAGAAGACTTCATTTAAAAGTTTATAATGTGAATCCGTCCAGGCGTTTGGGCCTCTGGCGCAATAGTACAGAGTCTAACGCCTGATCAGGACGCTGCTTTTCAAATTATGTCACTGTCAAAGAGTCATTTCTATATTTGCTTTTGTTATTAAATTTACAAGTATAAATATATGTTTAGAGCCCAGCTCGACTGGAATTTATACAATGATTAAAAATGAAAAAGTCATATCATAAACAATGTTGTTGATCTTAATAAATTTCGAAATGTCAAGATTGTTAAGTTCGTTGAACATCGGGATTCTTCAGAACACGGACAAAACAAGCGACTGATGATCGAGACAGAAAATATGTCAAAAAAATATATTAATTTGTATTAACATTATCTAAAAGCAAAGACAAAAGACTTGTTTCAGATTCCTGGTTTACGTGGCCTTGTGGCGCAACGGTAGCGCGTCTGACTCCAGATCAGAAGGCTGCGTGTTCGAATCACGCCAGGGTCAAGAGTATCTTTTGATTTAAAATCCTTTCTTTTTTTTACCTTTTTTTTTTTTAGCGTTGTATAGTTTATAAGTTTTCAACATTATGAAATACAGTTAAATAGAAATTGGAAAGAAAGCAGAGAAGACGAAAAGAAATGCTTAAATACAAACACGCACACATACACAAGCACACCTTGCTATGTACCTGATCCCCAAGCTATGCACCCGGTCGAGTAACGTAATTCTAGAGATCCTTTGGAGGTACCTGATTTCGGCCGCTTTTATTCGTACTCTTTCGGCCGATTGTTTTCGTAATCTTTAGGTCATTACCCAACATTCATGACCATGTATGACGATAGGCACGAAGACCGAATCAGAGATAACGAGTTTGGCTTTTTTTTTTACCAATCTTTTCTCTTTTAAGGAACAAACACTGAAGACGGCACATTAGTGTGCCAGTACTTGCAATTCTAGCATTCAGCTTATTCTCTTGCCTTCCATCACACGTGAATACAGCCGCGAGATTTTGTTGGGGCCTATTCCTCTCTAGAAATGACCTCCACAGCCGATTTCTTACTAAAAAAAATCGATCCCGAACGGTTGAATGGCAAAGTCGATCGCGGCTGGATTTGAAATCAGTACACAGAAATCTAGAATGAATATTGTGAAACATTGTATCCTTCTTCTATGATCACCAAAATATGATGCAACATCTACGATTAAATGGTGAAATATAAAATTAGTTTTAGTTAACAACAAGTGTGAATTTAATATAGTTTATTACGGGTCTCGCGGTCTCCGTCGAACACTTAGGAATAATCTTTTCTTTTCTAGGCACAAGGTCCGAAATTTTGGGGGAGGGGACCAGTCGATTAGATCGACTCAGTATACAACTGGTACTTAAGTTATAGACCCCGAAAGAATGAAAGGCAAAGTTGACCTAGGCTGAATTTGAACACAGAATGTAAAGACACAAAATACCGCTAAGCATTTCGCCCGGCGGTGCTAACGTTTCTTATTTCTTTATTGCCTACAAGGGGCTAAACATAGAGGGAACAAGCAAGCACAGACAAAGGGATTAAGTCGATTACATCGACCCCAGTGCGTAACTGGTACTTAATTTATCGACCCCGAAAGGATGAAAGGCAAAGTCGACCTCGGCGGAATTTGAACTCAGAACATAAAGACAGACGAAATACCGCTAAGCATTTCACCCCGCGGTGCAAACGTTTCTGGCAGCTCGCCGCCTTAAACACTTAACAATAATGGCAAGGTGTCTGACTGACTTCCGTTAAGAAGTTTACGTGTTCGTGTCAAGTCGGCATTATAAGCGTCTTCTTATATTTTTCTTTTTTTTTTTTTTTTGTATTTATCAATAAGCATATTTGAAAATCCAGCCGATCCCACTTTCGGTATCTTTTTTTTTTTTTTTTTCTAAAGAAATCCACTTTCTCGACTGCGGAGATTCCGAATTTGCAAAGAGAAAAAAAAAATCAGCATTTCAAAATTTTAAAATGTCATATCATAAATAAAATAATTGATCCTAATAAGTTTCGAAAACATAATTTCAGTTATTCTTCAGAACAACGAAGAAAATGCTGGATCGAAAAAGAAAATATATCAAATAAATATACAAATATAGCAAGAAGAAAATACTATTGTTTCAGGAATCGCATCGTACGGCCCTGTGGCGCAACGGTAGCGCGTCTGACTCCAGATCAGAAGGCTGCGTGTTCGAATCACGTCGGGGTCAGGAGAAGCTTTTTTTTTTTAAGCCTTGTATCAATATCTATAAAACAGATGTTTGTGTGTGTGTGTACGTGAATGTGGGTTATGCACGTCCACAAATTAGCACGCATGTCGCTCCAATTTTAGGAGGACATTGTTCATGACCCTATCTATGTTTTTGTCAACTTTTTCTCACAGAGGCACCCGCGTATAGCTGTACAAATCGATAAACTTTTACCAATTTTGAAGTTTGTTGACATGGCGAAGTCAAATCTGTGCGTACGCGCGGGAAGGAGAGAGAGAGCAAGAGAGAGAGAAAAAAGAAAGAGAGGGAGAAAGAAAGAAAGAGAGAGAGAAAGAAAGAAAGAGAGAGAGAAAGAAAGAAATAGTGTGTTTGGGAGACAAAGCGGCGAAGGAAAAAAAAAATTCTCTCACCAAGACAGCGTCTAACAACAACAACAAAAAAAGGAACGAACAAGTGGAAGAGGGAGACAAAGCGTATTACGAAAGAAAATGTAGCTAAGGAAGACAGAGTAAAATGCATTTTTTTTCTTAAACATGAGATATAGTTTCAAATATAAGATGTTTTTGAAAGACACTATATTCTATAATAAGATTATATATACTTTCTCACACAACAATTCAAATATATTTATTTTAAATCATTTATTTATTTTAAATCGTTCATCTTTCTCCCCCCGCCCCTCTCACTCTCACACTTACGCACATATACTACTTTGGGAGCGAAAGAGTTTTGTTTATATTTCACAACTATGAAACAAAAACGTATGTAACAATTTGTCAGTCACCCCCCAACCCGTTTTTCGGACCACAAAAAGGGTTTGGTAATTTTTCAGATTAACACCCGCACGATTTCCACTAGGGTGTTACGGTTAGGATTAGGATTAGGGTTAGGGTTACGGTTTTAGGGTCAGAGTTAGGGTTAGGGTTTAGGGTTAGGGTTAGAGTTAACCTAGAAGGGACAGGCTCCTTATTTTTTGGTTAAGGTTGTTGGTAAGCTTTCCTAAGTTACTCCAATCCAGATCCCCAATGCAAACCTTCAGATCAACCTTCTCCTATGCAGATCTCTAATGCAACATTTAAAAAAAGAGTCAATAAGTGAAAATAACCAATAAACTGATTCCTTATGGGATTTCCCAATCAAATTGCCAGCAAACCATTTTCAGCCAAACTAATTTCAACGGATTTTGCTCAAATCTGAGGTCGATGTTACTTATTTTGGTTTGAAATAAAGGACTTAATCATTTAATAATCCTAGCTTAATCCCGAGCAACGCCGGGTTATACTGCTAGTAGTTTATAAATCTTCAACGTTATGAAATACAGATGAATAGAAACTGAAAAGAAAGGGAAGAAGACAAAAAGAAATGCTTAAATCCAAATACGCACACATACACAAGCACACCTTGTTTCTGTCACTGGAATGCGGGTAGGCTGGAGCATCGCCTTTAATAGTTTCGTCGATTGAATCGACTCGGTACTTTATTTGAAGTCCATTACTCATTTCATCGGTTACTTATACCGAACCGCAAAGTAAAGGAGATCTAAACAAACCAACACCAGTTGTCAAGTGAACGCTACAACGTCACATTTACAAAACAAATGACAGTCGATCGAAACGAGAAATATCTCGACAAATAATTTCATAAACCGAAAGACTATGGTTTGGAACAACATCTAAGTCTCACTGCTTTCATTATATTATTTATAACACCTCAATGTAATGGAACAGAACTGAAGACCAATAAGAAATCTATTACCATGCAAGTTGGAAATAAGGCAGTGAAGACAGAATAAAACGCTTCATGATGAATTCCTGGGAAGGTCTTGGAGGTACGTACAATCCTCAGCTACTTCCTCCACAAGGTCTGGTTAGAAGCAACCGTCATTAGACAGTTCCATCGGATTTCGAAATGTGAATAACTGAGGCTATGGATATTTTCCAGCCATCTCATTCTTGCACTACCGCTACGTCTCTCGCCACATGTCACGGCTTGAAGAGTCCGTCTTGCGATTCTTTTCTCTG
This sequence comes from Octopus bimaculoides, assembly GCF_046866305.1. Taxonomy (NCBI): domain Eukaryota; kingdom Metazoa; phylum Mollusca; class Cephalopoda; order Octopoda; family Octopodidae; genus Octopus; species Octopus bimaculoides. Next base: position 96,710,065 of record NC_142933.1, read on the forward strand.
ACATTCTAATCATATGTCCGTAGTACCGGAGCTGTGACCTTTCAAGACAGAGATGTAGCGGTCCACGATCCGTTGAGACTCTCTGATCTCAGAGCTGTGCACCCGCGAGTAACCTTATTCTAGAGATCCTTTGGAAGTACCCCCATTTCATCCGCTTGTATTCGTACTCTTTCGACCATTACCCAACATGCATGACCATGTATGACGATAGACACAAAAACCGAATCGCAGTTAGCGAGTCTTGCCAATTTGTACACCCAACCGATGTGGAATTTATGTGTAGATTTAAAGATTAGAATGTCGTCATAAACAAAATAATTGATCTTAGATAAATTTCGAAATCATAATTTCTGATATTTGTCAGAACCACGTAGTAAATACAATTAGAAATCAAGTGACTGCTGAATCGAAACAGAAAATATGTGAACTAATTATATAAATATAGCAAGAGGAAAAGACTATTGTTTGAAGAACCGCTACGTACGGCCCTGTGGCGCAACGGTAGCGCGTCTGACTCCAGATCAGAAGGCTGCGTGTTCGAATCACGTCGGGGTCATTAGAGTACTTTTTTATATTTTTTCAGTTAAAAACATTTTCTTTTTAACGATACATAGTTTGTTACTCTTCAATGTTATGAAAAACAGTTATATAGAAGTTGGAAAGAAAGCAGAGAAGACGAAAAGAAATGGTTTGGTCGAAAGAATAGACCCGGTGCTTTATTTTAAATCCATTACTAATTTTATAGGTATGCTTTTACCGAACAGCAAAATGAGGGAGACGTAAACAAACCAACACCAGTTGTCAAGCCGACAAAATACCGTCAGACATTTACTTTACAAAACAAATGACAGTTGATCAAGTCGAGAACTATCTCAAATATATGAACTTATAATTACATTAATTAATAGTTACATAAATCAAATAACTAAGATTTAGAAGATTATTTCCATGTGGCCCTGTGGCGCAACGGTAGCGCGTCTGACTCCAGATCAGAAGGTTGCGTGTTCGAATCACGTCGGGGTCACACCAGCTGAGGATTTTTTTTTTTTTTGCAGTGTCTCACTTTTTTATTATGATATTTTTATAACGCTTCAATATAATGAAATAGAGTTACAGGCTAATAAGAAATTTATTTCAATGTAAGTTGGAAATAAAGCAATGAACACAGAAAGAAACGCTCCACCAATCCCTAGTAGGGTGCTGGGGTTACAGTCCTCAGCTACCTTCCCCATAGGGTCCGATCAGAAGCAACCATAACTAGACGTCTCCATCGGATTTAGAAACGTGAACAACAGGCCATGGATATTATCCAGCCGTCTCGTTCTTGCCCTACGTCGCCCTCCAGTTCTCACGGTTTCAAGAGGCCGTCTTGCGATTATTTTCTGCAAAATTTTACTTATGTGCCTGTAGTACCGGGGTTGTGACCGTTCAAGGCAGAGAAGTGGTGGTCCGAGATAATATTGATGTTAGAAGGGCGGCAAGATGGCAGAATCGTTAGCATACCGGGCGAAATGCATAGCGGTATTTCGTCTACCGTTACGTTCTGAGTTCAAATTCCGCCGAGGCCGACTTTGCCTTTCATCCTTTCGGGGTCGATTAAATAAGTACCAGTTCCGCACTGGGGCCGATGTCATCGATTTAATCCCTTTGTCTGTCCTTGTTTGTCCTTTCTATGTTAGTCTCTTGAGGGCAATAAAGAAATAAATATTGATGTTAGAGCGATAGCTCCAGCCAGGTGTCACTTTACCTGTTTTCTTAATCTTGCTGTTGGTTGGAGATTTTTGGGCTCTACTACATTCTACGAAACTGTTAAATAGGGATACAGATCGATAGCCGATAGGATAGATCCTGTATCAGGTTTGTCTTATTTTACCAATGCCCTTGCTATATGAAATGCACAGTTCACCTTGCTGAGAAGTGATTCTTTGAACATAAAGATTGGATTTCTTAACGATCTTCAATTGTTTCATATCACTTGAAATTAACTACATTACTCGAAAAGTAAAAAGAAATAAAATTAATGTGACCCCGACACGCAGCCTTCTTAACTGCAGTCAGAAGCGTTACCGTTGCACCACAGGGCCATGCGATTCTAAAACATCCTATCCAAAGCCTCTAACGACTTTGCTTATCTGTTATCTCGTTATTGCTTATTTTCCTATCAATCCTGACCGAAGAAAATCCACTTGTGGTTATCCTCTCTTTCATGATTGCATAAAAGTACATATTACAAGGCTTTTTTACTCTCATTTAGGACGGCAGCGTATCACTGGAGGTAGGTTTGACTGTTGTTTGTAGCAAGTCGATTTACGATTCCGTCATTACTGTTTGACACTCCTGTCTTTCATTTGATCACCAAAGGGTGAAGCAAAACCCAAGACGAAATGGCAGGACTTTAAATTAGCATTAGCTAGCAATAAAGCTTGATTTAAAAGTTTAGAACGTGAATCCGTCCTGACGTTTGGTATTTACTTCAAAAAAAGACAGAATATATACGAAACCAATACATTAACTTGTGATTTCATTATCTAAAAGTAAGCCAAAAGAGTATTGTTCGTTACATCGCATTCATACGGCGCTGTGGCGCAACGGTAGCGCGTCTGTTTCTAGATCAGAAGACTGCATGTTCGAATCACGTCGGCGTCAAATAGTTCATATTTTCCATTTTCATTGCTTTTTTTTTTTTTTTACAGTAATATAGCTAATTTGAAGTGATATGAAACAAAAGTTTAAGAAATTCAAATTTTATGTTCAGAGTATCACTTCCTCTCGAGGTGCAATGTATTCTTCATCCTTACTAAATTGGGAAAATAGGCCTAATCAATTCTTTCATCTGCTCCCGTATCTAACGGGTTCGTGCACTATCCCAAATCTCTACGCAACCACGAAGTTCCAAAGACAGGTGAAGCGACACCCGTTTGAAGCATATTACCCTTACATCAATATCATGAATCTATAACTCACTGTATTACTACAAACACAGTGCAATGCATAAATCTTATGTATACGATATTCCCTCTATTTCTCTCTCTCTCTTGTGATATATATATATATATATATATATATATATATATATGGGAGAATATACAAATAATAACAACAGACGAGGACAGGTGGTGTAACTAACAAAAGTATATATTAGTTTGACGCTCGGGAATACGGAAAGTCTTTGACGTTTCGAGCTACGCTCTTCAACAGAAAGAATACGGAGACAAGGAGAAAAACACGGAGAAAAAAAATTGAAAAGTGTTCAGTCAACGGTCAATCATAATAATGATATATATATATATATATATATTCTTTTATTTGTTTCAGTCATGTGACAGCGGTCATGCTAGAGCACCGCCTTTTAGTCGAACAGCTCGACCCCAGGACTTATTCTTTGTAAGCCTGGTACTTATTCTATCGGTCTCTTTTTGCCGAACCGCTAAGTTACGGGGACGTGAACACACCAATATCGGTTGTCAAGCAATGGTGGGGACACACACACACACACACACACACACACACACACACACACACACACACACACACTCACACACACATATATATATATATATATATATATATATACAACGAGCTTCTTTCAGTTTCCGTCTACCAAATCCACTCACAAGGCTTTGGTCGGCCCGAGGCTATAGTAGGGGACACTTGCCCAAAGTGTCACGCAGTGGGACTAAACCCGGAACCATGTGGTTGGTAAGTAAGCTACCTACCACACAGCCATTCCTGCTGCGTGTATGAGACAAAAGAAACAGAGAGACACACACACACTCTGTGTGTGTGTGTGTGTGAGGAGACAGATCAAATGAGCACATATGAAATAGTGTTTTCCAAAAATGAGTGGCCATCATTACATATTGCATGTCTTTTTCATCTAAACTTCGCGTCTCCTACTTGGACCATCACTGATAAAATATTCTACTTTATTAATCGACCGCGCTAAGCTGAAAGACAAAGCTGATCTCGAATGCATTTCAAATCATGACACAGAAATTTGTGACTAATACTATAAAATATCCTATCCAAACTCTAACGACTATACTAATCCGCAATCGTGTTTAATTGCCTATGAATTTTCACTAACAAATTCCATCTGTGACCATCCCGTGGATAAATATTGTGTGGCGTTAAAGTACATGATATTTTCTTTTCCTTTTGTATATCGTTGATGGGCGTTCATTATGCAAAGAACCTACACACGCAATTACTCTATTTCCGTTCTTTATAATTCGTCAATTTCATTAGTTAACTATTTCAGTAATTACTAATCGATTGCCAGTCATTTAGTTAATCAACCATTAATTTTTTCCATTGCCATTCGTGACCGATTGGATGAATGAAGATCTTGACGAAAGATATAGATGTGAATTAGAACTAGTGTGTGCATTTATTATTAGTACAATGACCAGCCGGAAATACTGCAAAATCTGTTTCAATACACGATTTCACATCAAAAATCTAGCAAACCAAATATAAAAACGAAATATGAAATTCTCATTTCTCATTTAAGAGAGCGAAATGTTATTTGAGGGATATGTGGCTACTGTCGAACTACAATTTAATTGTTATTTCATTCCTGGTCAATCCTCCTGCGTTTTATATGATCACCAAAGGGTGATGGAATATCTATGATGAAACGGGGAGATTTACAATTTCATTTGGCTAATAGGAAGCGTTTATTTAAATGTTCGTGTGAATAGTCGTACTTGTACGCTGTGGCAGAGCAGTGACGCAAATGACGTCCGTTTCAGAAGGTTACTTCTTGAAATCATTTTCAGGTACATAAGGGCCTTTTCTTACCATTAAATGTATCGAGGAAATGTGGTTTCAGAACCGAATTTGTAATCACAGAATGCCGTGAAATATCTACTTCACAAGACAAGTGATTGCTGATCGAGACAACAGACAATATGTGAAACCAATATCTTGTAATTACATAATCTAACAGCGAAGGCAAAAGACTATACTCCGCTGGCACTGGCTTTATGGCCCTGTGGCGCAACGGTAGCGCGTCTGACTCCAGATCAGACGGTTGCGTGTTCGAATCACGTCGGGGTCACATTAAGTTTATTTATTTTTATTTTTCGAGTAATGTTGTTTATTTCAAGTGACATGTAACAATTGAAGGACGTTAAGGAATTTAATCTTTATTTTCAAATTTTGACTTCTCACCAAGGTGAAATAAACACTTCATCGTCAGGTAATTAGTGAAATCAGACGAATCTGATATTAGGCTATCGATCTGCACCCATATGCAACAGTTTCGTAGAATGTAGTTGAGCCCAAATATCTCTAACCAACAACGCGGTTATGAAAACAAGTGAAGTGTCCGTGATTAATATTGTGAGATATTCTATCCAAAGCCCCTAACGACTTTACTAATCTACTATCTTGTTATTGCTTAATCTACTATCAATACTGACCAAAGAAAATCCAGCCGTGATCATCCTGTCTTTGAGGATTGCATAAAATTACGTTTTACAATATCTTCATTCCTCATTTAGGACGGTAGGGTATCACTAGAAGGAGATTTGAGTGTTGTTTGTAGCAGTTCGACATTCAATTCACTCGTTACCGTTTGACATTCCTGTCTTTTGTATGATCACGAAAGGATGATGCAATATCTATGACGAAATGGTAAGAGTTAAAATTGGCATTAGCTAGCTAGAAGACTTCATTTAAAAGTTTATAATGTGAATCCGTCCAGGCGTTTGGGCCTCTAGCGCAATAGTACAGAGTCTAACGCCTGATCAGGACGCTGCTTTTCAAATTATGTCACTGTCAAAGAGTCATTTCTATATTTGCTTTTGTTATTAAATTTACAAGTATAAATATATGTTTAGAGCCCAGCTCGACTGGAATTTATACAATGATGAAAAATGAAAAAGTCATATCATAAACAATGTTGTTGATCTTAATAAATTTCGAAATGTCAAGATTGTTAAGTTCGTTGAACATCGGGATTCTTCAGAACACGGACAAAACAAGCGACTGATGATCGAGACAGAAAATATGTCAAAAAAATATATTAATTTGTATTAACATTATCTAAAAGCAAAGACAAAAGACTTGTTTCAGATTCCTGGTTTACGTGGCCTTGTGGCGCAACGGTAGCGCGTCTGACTCCAGATCAGAAGGCTGCGTGTTCGAATCACGCCAGGGTCAAGAGTAACTTTTGATTTAAAATCCTTTCTTTTTTTTTTCTTTTTTTTTTTTAGCGTTGTATAGTTTATAAGTTTTCAACATTATGAAATACAGTTAAATAGAAATTGGAAAGAAAGCAGAGAAGACGAAAAGAAATGCTTAAATACAAACACGCACACATACACAAGCACACCTTGCTATGTACCTGATCCCCAAGCTATGCACCCGGTCGAGTAACGTAATTCTAGAGATCCTTTGGAGGTACCTGATTTCGGCCGCTTTTATTCGTAGCGGTAGCGCGTCTGACTCCAGATCAGAATGCTGCGTGTTCGGATCACGTCGGGGTCATATTGGTGTCAATTTTACGTTATTTCTTTTTTTTTTATATTAATGTAGCTTATTTGAAGTGACATGAAATAATTAAGAAATCTAACGTCATGTCCAGAATTAATTTCCTGCGAAGGTGCACTGCACTCGTCATCCTTAGGGAAAGGATAAAGTAAGACCAGTGTAATACAAGGACCCATCCAATCGACTATTGATCGGCCACCAAATGTAACAGTTTTGTACAATATAGTAGAGCCCAAATTTCTACCCCACCCCCAGATCGAAGCATATTCATGATACAGAGGCTGGGAGCCTATTTCAGTTCGGGAGTGAATCGTCATCACATGTCACTTAGTCACAAACACGTCATATAGCTGCAATAGAATGCTGTATCACCAACAATAATGTGATTTCTCTAAGACATCACCCAGTAATCTATCAAGTCCATTTACAGATTTCTCAATACATACTGCTGTTACGACTTCACTCCCTCATTCTGTGCCTCCAACGTAGGTGGGAAGATTTGCTAGTATATATAACTTTAAACGCAGACCCATTAAGAAGAATAAGGCAAAAAAGTGTGAAGACAAGGGACAGCATGTTTTTCATTTGATTCCATATTGTCTGCGCCAGCTTAACGATAATACTTTCTTTACGCTAGGCGCAATGCCAGTTTTACAACATGCAGTGGAATAATTGATTTAATCGATCTGTATATATATATTTTTAATCAAAGCCGAAGAGTTGAAAGCTAGACTCAGCCAATATGGGATTTGTACACGGATGTGTCTTGTTATACTGAATTTCTCAGCTACCTATATCAGAGGAAAAGAGCAAACAATCGAAAGAGAATCTAGAAATGAACCCCGGAACCATGTGGTTGGTAAACAAGCTACTTACCACTCAGCCACTCCTACACTTAAGATCTGTTATCTTATATCTTCTACTTGTTTCAGTCATTGGACTAGACGATTGCCTCGACTCCAGTGCCCGACTGGTACTTATTTTATCGACCCCGAAAGGAGGAAAAGTATGAAAGGCAAAGTCAACCTCGGCGGAATTTGAACTCAGAACGTAAAGGTAGTCGAAATACTGCTAAGTATTTCGCCCGGCGTGCTAACGATTCTGCCAGCTCGCCGCCGTAACAATAATAATATTAATGATGATGATGATGATGATGCTGATGATGATGATGACGATGACGATGACGACGATGACGATGACGATGATGATGACGATGATGATGATGATGATGACGACGATGATGATGATGATGATGATGATGATAAATAATCATACAAACTTATTAATTTCATTAGTCGCGAGTTCATCCTCAAGAAGGCATGGAATATGATTCACTGCATAATTATGTTGACTTAAAATAATTAACTCTAACAACATTAAATGTATTAACCCTAATTCAGCTGTGAATGTGTTATATTAGATTTTACTGCCATATCTTTCGTTCAATGCTGTATCATTGTTAGAACAGATGTTATTATCATTAAAACAGGAAGCGTTAATTTATAAACCCAATGACTTTCATTTAATTCCGATATTGAGGTAAAACATAAGGGATATAACTGATAGTAAATGTAAAATGGTTTTCACAGGACTTCATTGTAAACAATAGCCATGAACACACGGAAACAGCGGTAATGTTCGGGTCAGCTCATTTTTTTCTGTCCGCCTGTCTGTCTGTTTGTCTGTCTGTCTGTCTGTCTATTTGGCGATGTATTTGTTTCTCCTTTTCTCTCAGCCTCCCTCTCTTTCTCTGTCTGTCTGTCTGTCTGTCTGTCTGTCTCTGTCTCTCTCTATCTATCTATATATCTTTCTACATATACTTTATTTAAAAGCAGCAGAAATATAACAAAAGCTGTTACTCAGAGTTTCACGTTCTCGTTCGTTGGACAGTTTTGTTAAAAAAAAACTGTCCGACGAAAGGGCACGTGAAACTCTGAGTAACAGCTTTTGTTATATTTCTGCTGCTTTTAAATAAAGCATATTACTCTACGTCTGGTATTTGAGTACTCTTTTTTTCACCTTGTTTCACATTTATGTGCTTACAGCCACTCTAGCGCCTATGTTCTTTTTAAAGAAAAGGGCATGCAACGAAGTGAAAATGTAAAATAAAATTAAACGAAGAGTTATTATGAGTGTTTGTAATAAGAAACGTATGCAACAATTGTTCGATACACAATAAAGGCTAAAGGGAAGGCGGTGAGCTGGCAGAAACGTTAGCACGCCGGGCGAAATGCTTAACGGTATTTCGTCTGCCTTTACGTTATGAGTTCAAATTCCGCCGAGGTCAACTTTGCCTTACATCCTTTCGGGGTCGATTAAATAAGTACCAGTTACGCACTGGGGTCGATCTAATCAACTTACCTCCTCCCCCAAAATTTCCGGCCTTGTGCCTAGAGTAGTAAAGAATAAAGACTAAAAGGCTCACTTAAAAAAAGAAAACGAAAATATAGTAAACATAAAAAAAAAAAATGAGCGGAAATGTATGTAGTTACAATGTGATAACAGATTGATACAAGATTAATGAGGGTAATAGGTTGGTTAGATATAAAAAGGTTCAGTAACAATGTGTGCTTAATCATTTGCATGCATTCACACATAATTCGTTGATACACTCTCATATAACTGCAAATTAAAAACGGCTGTTTTCAGTTCCATAAAATGAAATTATCTACTTGCTTGCATTTTTGCAAAAAATTCACACTTAATACTTAAATACAGAGATGTTCTATTTAGATTCCGTCTTACGTAGGGTTCGCTTGTTACTGCTATTTTTTCGAAAGCTTTGATCTTTCAACGTTCTTCTTGTCGATTTTATAGTTTGAAGCATTTTTTTTTTTTCAATGACCAAATGTAATAAGTAAGTTTCATTGCATTCCACTGTGCAAAGCTCCTGAATAAAAAAGAACGAATCCATAATTTTATCCTTGAAATTCACTTCGAGTTGGCCACTGCAACGTTTTAGAGTATTGTAATGGTCTAGGTTTGTTGGGTTAGCTTCATTACCTTCTCCTTCGTAAATTATGATGTCTGTTTGACAGCATCCAATTAACAAGAATGAATTAGTGCCTCAGTATGAAAAATGGCAAGTGGGCTTGTGGGATATAATAATTCTTCATAAATTACGATACTGATATAATTTTTCTACATTTTTATCTATCTTGTACCTTATTCACTTTAAATTAGCGTAGTATGTTGTTACATAAACAGTTTACGATCATATAAACATAACATACAGACATATAAACATTTATATATATTTTATAAAGTGGCAGTTAACTAATTATAATGTTTCCTGCTTCAATTCCCATGGTACACCACTGGCAGAGTGATGCTGCACCAGCCAGAGTGACTCAAAATGTTGCAAAGACATACTAAGGCAGACACTGGGCGGTTTTATAAGCCGTGTATAATATTAGAGCGATTTCAATTTTAGAAAGAGAAAATATCGATTTCTTACAAATCTATTGCAGACCATTGTACAAGA